>NW_027675128.1:150000-387287 GCF_904066995.2 Poecilia reticulata | reverse complement strand
CCTCATAATCTCAGTTAGAGAGGTCATTTGAAAATGTTCCTGCCACAAGTCAATATCCGCTGGGTCGTGTACACAAAGAGGTGTAGATTGGCGAATTGGTTTCAGCTGAGCGTAATCGCCGAGCACCAATACAGATACATCTCCAAATGGTTTATGACTTCCTTTGATTTGTTTGAGCCGTGCATCCACATAAGCAAAGAGGGGCTTAGAAACCATTGAGATCTCATCAATGATCAGATTGAACGTTGAATAGTTCTGACCTGATTTCATCCAACTGATTGCCAAGACCTTGAATTGGAGGTTTTAACGACCTTGGAAGTTTAAACAAAGAGTGCAGTGTTGTTCCACCGATGTTGAAAGCTGCCGTTCCAGTGAAAGAAGTGAGCAGAACAGTTGGAGCAGAAATATCAGCATCCTCTGAGAAGCGTGGCAGCCTGCTGAGTAATTTGCGTGCCTCTGAGTAAATGCATCGAATCAGAGGCGGCTTTCCAGTACCTGCCCCACCATTTACACACAGAAAAAATGGCTCTGGTTTCAGACCGCACACAAGTTTAAGGCAGAAGTCTCTGATGGCATAGAAAATACAGGCCTGCTTCTGGTTCAGGTTCTGATACATTTGTCTCAGCAAAGTCGGATCCATAGCGGGAGGTTCTCTGATGGCTCGCATTTCATTGACGGCAGACGACTGAGGACAAAAGTCTGGTAAGTTTTTCTGTTCGTTTTCAGGCTCTGCCAGCTGAAGGTCGTCGTCACACTGCAACCTCACAACTTCAGATTCAGGAGCAAGATTACACCACTCATCAATCACATGGTCTCTGCTTTCCTCAAACTCTTCAAGGGTACTCTCAATCTCCTCACTGTTTTCTCATATTTGTCTCTGTTTCTCTTGACAACACTTTTGACGGTTTCAAGGAGGTCTGAACCTGGTAGGCGGACACAGACAGAGGAGTAAAATGACTCGTAGGTAGGAAGACTGACGCTTCGAATTTCAAACTCTGACCGATGAGGAAGGTACAGTCTCAGTAATCTGGCATAAAACTGCTCCGGTTCCTTCTCTTTAGAACAATGATAGTAGCGGACTTGTCATTTTTTCGCCTTGTTACAAATCCAGCTGATTTAAAAGTGGTAAAACACCATTAGTGCTTGCCTTCTCTGAACTTACAAACCTGCAGGTAGCAGCGAAATCAGCCAAACACATTTCCTCATATTCGGGTATTTCAGGCCTTGCTTTGTACTTATCCGTCAAACTGGTCATCCATATATTGCAGGAATCCGATGGGATATCCTCCAAGAAAGACATTGGTCGACTCATCTTTACAGGATTATCGTCTGTGGGTATGAACACAACACTGCGGGAACAGTTTTTCATCTTTAATCCACAGGCTCGAGCAACACACTCCTGAGCACTAATTTCTCGCTTTTTAGAGTACGCTTGCATGATCGCTTTCATTTCATCACACTCATTGACTCGGTCCATGTTTGAATTGTCAATCACTGTTTTCAGGTACTCTGACAGTCCACTTTCTTTCTTTGTGATGTATTTTGTTAGATACTGTATACATGAGTAGGCATTTAGTATGAAAGACACATCAATGTTACTGTCCCAAGCTTTAAGCAGATGTGGATTGTAAGCATTTATCCAGCAATCTTTGGGATCACGCTTCAAGTAGATGGCAGTCTTTTGTTCATGGTCTGAAGACAAGATTCATACTCTTCTAGCGTCAAGTGACACCGAGAAAGGATCTGCTCTAAACTCATGGAAGCGACTTCAGGTTCGTTCAGGAGTTGCATCAAAGGTCTGAGTTTGGCTTTGGCAGTTTCAGTGTCATTGTTCTCACCTGGTCTGGAGATCACTGTGTTTCTGCAGGGGGGCTTTGGAAAACCAAATCGACAACCAGAGTTCACACTCTTGAAACAAGATCTGGTGTGATTCTTACTGTGTCTCTGAACTTCAGAAACTTTCCGATACAGTTCTGGTTCTCTGTCTGGATCAGGAAGCTGTGCCGAGATGTATTTATCAACAAAATTACACACAGTTTGATCGTCTGACTCATCCAGCTGTGGAGCTCCTTCAACCCATAGCATCGCATGGATGTGTGGACTTCCTCTGTGCTGAAACTCAACTCTGTAAAATAGTCAATCACTCTTCCCAAAGGCTGAGCATCTGACAGCAACAAATCTCTGAAAAGTGCCTCAACTCGCTTATCAATAAACGCATGCAGGTGACAGGATTGGATCGCAGAATCTCAGACTTGGCGGTCCAGTCAAGAGCGTCGACATCAATTTCCTCACCTTGTTGCCTCTTTATGGCTTGAATGATTTCAGGCCATCTGAACTCTGCAGCTGAAAACGTGACAAAAAACAGGGGGTGCCAATTTGACGAATTATACTGAACAAGTCTTTTGTTGCTCTGTTCCAGTATGCTGGAGTACCTCTTAGAGGTTGCATGAATCTCATGGCGTCTTTATTTCTCACCAGTTTCTCAACCTCTCGTTTGTCCTGCAACATACCTGAGGTTATTCTGCGACCATCTCTGGTTCTGGTCTTTCCTTTTCGTAGCTGAATCGTCATGCTGTTGTTAGCCAAGTGTATCTCTGTCACAAACTGTGCAAAAAACAAGTATGTTGGGTCTCTGGCAAAGCGATTATCAACATTAAATAGCCGTGACTTGAAATATCCACTTGGTGTCACTTTAATGAGTCTCCTTGTGTCCAAAGTGTTCTCTGATGTTGGAAATTGTACCGGGAAGCTCATGGATTCCAAATTTGGGGTCTTAAAAAAGCTGACGGGTGAATTTGATTGTGCCGGCGCCAAGCAGTATGTACTTTCAGAGAAACAAAGTATCTCTTCTGATATGTCAGGAGGCTGAAGGCATGATTCTATAGCAAATCCTCCATTTGGCAAATCACCTTCTTCTCCGTCATTTATCTGTTGCTGGAGTTGTTCACAATCACTGTCCTGATCATTTTCAGCCTCACATAAAGCATTTTTCTCATACTCGTCAATTTCCATCAGATCTGCTTCATCATAGTCATCCTCATCCATACTTACTTCGCTATCATCATCATCATCATCGTCATCATCATCAGGAAGTGTAGGGTCACAAAGCTCAGCTTCATGTCTAATATTTATGTCCCGATACTCTGGATGAATCTGCTTCAGTTTTAGTAATGCAGAGATTAGTTTAGACCAGGTTACTGTCTGAAAAAGTTGATGACCTCTATAGGACAAACGTCGCTTCAATTTTACTCTCATCACTTGGGACTCACTCCGAAGCCGGGGCAAGGCATTGACTGTCTCTTGGAGCTCTGATGGTACACACACAAAATTGCCCCTTATTAATCTTTGTCTGCCTTTTGGAAGAGGAATGATCTTTGCGAAAGGTATGCACTTAGCAATCAGGTGTCTTTCCAGAATATTCAAATCTGACAGTTCACTGGGAATTTCTGCCAAGTCAAGTTTGTTTGCTGCTGCTAGTGGTGGCATGTATCCTTTCTTTAGATGTCTGTGGCAGGTGTGACAAATCCACTCTTGACTTCTCTCATGAGGTACTGTACACTGTCTATCCGTGCAGCTTTCATCGCAAACATGGACATACTTGCCTGTTAGACACTGTTCAACCACATCTGGTTTCTTTACATAATTTGACCTTTTACAGAGTTCTACTTGGTTGGGAAACGAGGACTTGTGACACACAGTGCACACATAAGTAGGGCCAGCCTTTATATTTAATCTGAAAACTGAAATGGCTTCATTAATCAGTCTGTTCTCTGGCGTATTAGTTTGTGCAACACATGTTTCAAGATTCTCCGTTTCTCTCTGAGGAAATCTTTTCATCTGTCTGTATTTTCTTTTACATTCAGTGCACATCTGTTCTTTTGCAGCATCCTGAATGAACTGTCTTTATTGTATTTGTCTCTCATTAGGGATTTCATCAGTTCTTTGTGTCTGAGCCTGAATTCTCTGTTTTTTGCATAAAGCTCAGTCTTATAAGACCTCTGTCTCTGTCTAAATGTTGGATTATTTCTGTATAAATTTCTCATGTAGCTTTTCTGTTGTTCCTGAAATCTAGGATTATTTCTGTATAAATTTCTGATGTAGCTTTTCTGTCGTTCCTGAAATCTAGGATTATTTCTGTATAAATTTCTGATGTAGCTTTTCTGTCGTTCCTGAAATCTAGAATTATTTCTGTATAAATTTCTGATGTAGCTTTTCTGTCGTTCCTGAAATCTAGAATTATTTCTGTATAAATTTCTGATGTAGCTTTTCTGTCGTTCCTGAAATCTAGGACTATTTCTGTATAAATTCCTGATGTAGCTTCTCTGTCGTTGCTGAAATTTCGGATTATTTTTGTATAAATTTCTGATGTAGTTTTTCTGTCGTTCCTGACATCTAGGATTATATCTCTATTAATTTCTGATGTAGCTTTTCTGTCGTTCCTGAAATCTAGGATTATTTCTGTATAATTTTCTTATGTAGCGTTTCTGTCGTTCCTGAAATCTAGGATTATTTCTGTATAAATTACTCACATAGTATTTTTGTCTCTGTTTAAATTTTTCATTCTCTTTGTAAGCTGTTCTGATGCGTGATCTCTGTTTCTCTTTAAACTCATAACTCTGTCTATACAGATTTTTCATGTACAGGTTTCTCTTCTGCTTCCTTTCAGGGTTGTTTTGAAAATTCCTGTGAGAATAAGATATTTTCTTTGCTCTGAAGGACTCGCTTAATGCATAGTTTTCCCTTTCCTTCCTTTTTGATTCTCTTTTCTTTGTTTCGGTATCTCTGCCTTAAGTAGTCTCATCTTCATCTTTTGTCTTTTCGCTTTAGGGTACTTTGACAGTTTCAAAGACATTTCCAAAAGTGCACTTGTTGCATTTTTGTTTCACTGGAAATGGGGAGTACTATATTTTCTTGTGTGACAGACGACATAAAACTAACTGCATTAGATACACCTTCAATTACATCATCAGAAGGACCACTTGCAACAGGACACATGACTTCAACATTGATGTTTGACTCAAGAGCAGGAATGTTTTGTGTCAGGGAAGCAGACTCAACCTCTTGCTGAACAGCAGTTGGTGTCTCGGATTCATTTAACAGTGGAGAGGTGCCAACTGTGTCTGAAGCGTCTCTCTGGTAAAATGAGAGGGGCTGGAGTTCAAATGCACAAGATGATGGAACATTAAGCATTGTGTACACTGATTTTAATCTGTGAATCATGTCACTAAGACGGGAAATTTCAGCATCACTGCTGTGCCAAAGTTTAAAAGATTGCATGTCATTGGCATTCCATTTTTGTTCCTTGTGTGTGGGTCAAAGTATCCATACTCACCAAATCAGCTTCTAAAACCCCAATGGCCAAGCCTGACATGATCAGCAGCCCATATTGTACATCTGATGACAATTGTCTCAATGCTTTTTCCAGGCTTGGAAAACTCTGTCCACCTCCAAATGTTCCACATACGGGTACTGGAGTCATGGCGATCTGATATGTTGACCTGCGTGCCAGTACCTCATTTGGTAGTTCATCAGTTGCCAAATGGATGCTACGAGGAAATCTTTCTCTAGCCTGTCTGTACACGGCATCACCTTTATCCAGAATGAGGTCAAGATCTGGTCTGGTAATTGTTTCATTCTCATGGAAAAAAGCCAGAAAAACCAAACTGTTTGCCATACACTGACTGTTCCTGTATTTTCCATATTTTAACGAATCTTGACTCCGTGAGGCACACACATTTATCACTGATGGCTGAAGTTCTACATTAACTCGAGACTGCTGAGCTGAACCACGTCCCCTTTTCACCATGTCAGCATAAGACATTTGTGATGCACTTTCTGTATCTCTTGCATTATGCTGAAATACTGGTTTGGCAGTGTTTCCATTAGATAGTGTCACAGAGGATAAACTGTTTTCACTTATATTGTTTACCTGCTGTCGTTCAAAAGACTCTCCAACTGACTTGTTCTCCGAGTTAGTACCTGTCACTTTATCGCTCTGAGGCTGTTTCTCCTTCTGCCATCTGAGCTTCTGAGCCTGGGAACGCTGATTCTTTCTGGGCATTGTTGTTTAGACTTCTGGACAGGTCAGGCAGGAAACAGCAACTCCAATGGTCGTTGTTGATCTTTTTATCTCAAGATAAGCAGATACAACACAAAACTACACCAATGCACTTACAATCAATGTATTAGTGTTGAATAGCTAGTCAATACAAACCTGTGAACAAACCTGAAGTTCAGTCCAACGTCAGTAGCAGCAAGCAGGAACACGAATTAGGCAGCTCAGATAAAAACTGAGCTTTACTTCAGTCCAATTGGAATTTTGTTCAATAAAGATTTAGCTCAGAAGATTAATTTTCAGTTTTTAAATGTATACAGATCAAGTATTTAGTTGATCTGTTTCAGAAATTATTTAAAATAGAAAATTATAATCCAATTTTGAAATAGAAGTGTTTTTAAACTTCAGGTCCAAATCAGATTACTCAAAAAGACGTCTTAGAAATATCAAAGTTTTACGTTTTTTCTTTTACTGTTTTGACTTTATGCCAATAGTGCTCTATAAATATATTTGTCAGACAAGACCAGAGCTTTACTTAAGTCCAATTAGAATTGGAGCAATGTAGTTCAGCAGAAAGCAAACTTTGCTTTCAATTTCAAAATTTATACAGATCAAGTTTTTAGTTGACCTGTTTTGAGTAATTATTTTTGGCCAATTTTTAAATGGAAGCTTTTCAAACAAACTTAAGAGATTACTCAAAAATGACGTCTTAGATGTGTGAAGCTTCCCAGTTATTTACTCTTACGGTGGAGAGAGGTAGACAGGAAAGACAGAGCAGTGAGAGGGGAGATTCTCTCAGATTCTCAATGATAGTCAGATGAGTTACTGATGAACTCGATAGAAGTAGGATTTCTCAAATATATAGCCACAAAATCAATGCCACAAAATTCATGTCACAAAATCAATAGAAGAACTGTTCAGAGGTCACAGGACGTAAGATGTGAGTGGAAAACAGATCTAGTTACTGGTAAACTAGATTAAGAGAGACAGGCAAACATCAATTTGGCAGTAAACTGATGGTTGAAGAAATAAAGGGAACTCTGGTTACTGGTAAACCAGGCTCCTGAATTCGGAAAAACCAGGCCACCTATTGGGATGCTGGTTTTTGAAGAAATTCGTAGGAGAGTTTAGGGATGGGATAGTAAAATGCACAGTAAATGGTTTTCCAGATATGTTGGAAGGAAGAGGAAAGGAAAAAACACAGTTGGAAAATTAAAATGCTTCCGACAGTGGTTAGAAAAGAGGGTCCGTGGAACACCTGCGAGACAAAGAACAGCCAATAGACATCAAAATGAAACATTCTCAACAGAGCAGCTTCTGGGTCAGATTTCATCTGAAAAGGTTCAAACTGTGAAGAGATTCATACCTACTACTATTGTGAACTAAGCTTTGTGGTGTGAATTGGGTTGTTGCTGTGTTTTCATGACCTTTATTGAAATAGTTCAATGAATGTAGATTATGATATTCTTACTGAAATAAGATGCATCCCAGCATACCAACAGATAAAAGCCAGTTGCTTTAGCAGAGTTTAATGTTGACTTGACCTTCTTCATCACAGAGATTAAAGTGAGTGACAGAAAACCTCATCACGAGTCCAGAAAACAACTCAGAGGGTTGTTGCAGTAGTGAGTCATGTTTCTTACAGGGTTTTGGACAACAGGGTCGTCATGTGAGCATAACCAACATATCCTGTTTGAATCTAATTTAAAGCAAATGTTTGTGGACATGATTTTATTCAAATTGTGTGTGAGTCAAGTTGGATCAGCTGTGACAGCTCGGCTGATCCACATTGAAACATCCGCTCACCAGGGAGAAAGGTGTTTGGGTCCACTTCTCTCTGTGAGGGAGAGTAGAAACAGTTTGTTATTAGCTGACCAGAAAACCTTCAGGAGTCCAGAACACACATGTCTGCTAAGGTTCTTTGTCCTCTGTACACAAGCTGCTTTGATCTAGACATTTCTGGACGTTTCAGCTAACTTTTTTAAATCAAATAAAGCCACATGCTGCTAGTACTCACCTCACTGAGCAGAATTTGGTGGAAATATCTAGGTTGTCTGAAAGGAGGGAAATAACAGTTAAATTTATTGAATTTATTTAACAAAGGCACATAGACAAAACAGACTAACGTAAAAAGCAGCAGTCCTATGTTTGCATCACTCTGCTTCTGCTGTGAGCGTCTGTCCCTAATAGGGCCATTTTAATAATGCATTTGAAATTCTATTGCAATGAAGAGTTGGGAGTGACACTATTACCTTATTTATGTTTCCAGACAAGGTTCTGTCTAAGAGGATTTTTTAAAAAGACATCGAGTCTGTTTTTTAGATACTAAGATTGTAATGTATATGGATTTTAGACAGCTCATAAGATCACCACCTTGTTACACATTTGTTTAGTGCACAAAGATGGTAGCACAGCCCAGAAAAAAATATCTCAACAAAATCAGGAAGTTTGCTAAAAAGCTTTAAATATTTTCAGTCCAATTTGTGAGATTTCTGTGTTCATAAAATGTTGGTTCAGAATGAAACTGTCAAAAACATTCAGGTTTTCCACATTGTCACTGTCTAATCGTATATTTCCAAATTTATTGTTAAAAACATTTGCGCTCGACAGGCTGCTGAACTTTGCAATGTACTTACCAGGCAAAGAACGCTGGTGAGCAGTTTTCTTTCATCTGTGAAAAGACACTGTGTGTTATCTCACAATTATTGACTTGATCAGAAAAATACACAACACGTTGTGTATATTTAGGTGAATTCCAACAGTTAACACGTTAGAATGGTTTTCAGTTAAGACATATAGTAGGCGTCAATGATAGCATATCATGCTAACGGTCGGCACCCATCAGAAATAGGAGGGTTAGCGGTTTATAACTTCATTATGGTATGGCGATTCGTTAAGAAGCGATTATTAATATCTTTAAGAATGAAACCGTCTTTCATCTCTTACATTTTCTGATTATTGCAAGCCAGCTCTGCACGTCACAACCCAAGAACAAAGCAACGTTTATCGAACAGCCTCTTAACGGCTGACAGTCCGTTTCAGTTGAACTGAAAAGTCTAATCAACTCCGAGGTTACCGTAGCAATTTTATACATATTTAGCTGAATAGAAGCTGATCATGAAGACAAATACTAACATACATGGTTATAAATTAAGTCAATTGGAAATACCCTCTGCAATCTGAATGGACAGGTTTTCATACGAGTGATACCGTCAATTTTAGCATATGCTAATGATTGTTTGCTATCAGAAAAAAACTCCGTATAGCGGCTTTCAGCTTTATTAAGTTACAGCCACACTTAAGAAGCAATTATGTAATAACTATTTGACAAGGAAACCGTCTCTCATTGTTTATAATTTTATTATCACGACAGACCCAAATAACACACCGCTTACCTGTTGGGGACAAACGAAGAAGTGAGAACGTAACAGCAAAGAACGTCACGTCATGTGTCAGAGGCATTCAGGAGGACTCGGATATTTCCACTTCGATTACGACTGTGGCTTTTACATGCTTGTTAAATCAATTCAAGAAAGATTTGGCACCAATTTTAAGTCTCATGTACAATTCGGGTTTTGAAACAAACATTTTGAACTGCATTTATTTTTTATCGAATTAGAATTAATTATAACATTCAAAATTATATAGACTAATTATTAATTCCCTTCGTTACTTATGCCTTACTGTGACTTTTGTTGAAAGTTAAAAATGTATTGGCATAAATTGTTATTAAATAACACTGCTTCTTCATCACTGTCATAAAAAAATATTAAATAGAAAATATAAATGTAATTTACTGTGGGAGAGGCGCTCATCAAATGCTGGTGACGTTCATTGAACGCCACTTAAAGCCACTCAACTGCGCATGTCCATAAAGCCGTGGCAGGTTAACGTGTTCTTGTTTGTGCTCTTGTTCTCGCCACAGACATAACAACTAACACACTAAAGCAGGACTGTCGGCAAAAGCGGGCATTGGGAGAAATTATCCACCTCAGAGTCATGGTCACATCCATACTTATAGGTCTTTTTTCTTCATCCCGCAGTTAATAAAATTAACGGCGGGCCAGATTAGGATTACACAAAACCACAGGTGCAAACCGGAGGTGCAAACCATTTAAGCAAAATTTAAATAATTAGATTCAAAATCAGATAGACTCCTTATTTCCCTTCGTTACTCATGTTTTACTGTGGCTTTTGTTCAAAGTTCAAAATGTATTAGATTTAAGTCTTATTAAATAGCATTGCTTTTTCATCACTGTCATGAACAGCGTTCTGTTGATGAGTGTTGATGAGTCTCAGCGTTATGTGTTTAACAGTCACGATGACGTATCAGCCCATTTAATCAATCATAACACGCGTTTTTGTTACTGGAAACCATATTCAAACATCTGTCAAAGCTTTATAAGCAATTGTATTTTTTAAGTATGTTTTATTACATAGCTCAGCATATTTAAATATGATTAGTGGCTATAACAATAGAATAGGAATAGAATATTCTGATATTGATGTATGAAGAGCAAATTACAAAGCACAGCCGTTCATAAATTAATAAATTATTTAGTAATAATGTAACCTGGTTGTAATTCTCTTTTATTATAATTACATAAAATGTCTTCTTTTGGTTATTTGTCTTGGTCCTTATCTTACTGAAACACCTCTGTCATTGTTTTAACCGTGTTATTTTAAGATCTGAAGCCCCTCCCTTTAATTTCTTCTTCTGTGGTATTGTCTTTAAATTGTTTGCGCCCCTTAGCCCCTCCCCTTTTGACATGTCCTGCGGGAAAGGTGTGTGCTTTTCATTTTTCCATCTAAATACATTCAGTTTATTTATAGATCTATTAAGTTAATTTTTGTTTTATACTTTTGTTTGGTGTAGGACTTGGAGCAGGCAGCCTATAACACGGTTGTTTTGTCTGTATTTTCGTCAGAAATAAACCGAGAATCATCCGCTTGAAAGAAACTGTGTCACGGTCCATTCACTCAAAAACCAGCACAACGCAGAAAAGGATCCGGTTACAATAGCAATACATATTTATGTAACTATACAAAGACAAGTAAATAATTATTAATAATGTCACAAATAAATAATGATTAATTAATATATATATATATATATATATATATATATATATATATATATATATATATATATATATATATATATATATATATATATATATATATATATATATATATATATATATATATATGAGCTTCAAGAGATAGTCTTGAAGAATGGCTATGAGAATTATAAGAATTGCAAATATGCACTCTTGAGAATACATATTTTCTGAATGACTGCTGCTGAAATGCAAAAAAAGTAGAAAGACACTTAGGTAGGAAGATTGACGCTTCGATTCATATATTAATAATAATTATATTGTTTTGCCCTTGTATCTGCGTCTCTTCTCATCAACAGAAATGTTAATGGTTTTGTCATTTTCAATATGAACCTCTCGCTTGTTTGGGTTGTCATTATCTATTTGAGCAATACTCTCAGGTTTGGATTTCTCCGTAAAAANAACCGCTACACGTGTTTTTATTTTTATGGTCCGCTAAAGGCTTTCATCCTTCAAAAACTATCCGGCATACAATTTTTGCCCAAAATGTTATGGTTTTCCGGCTAATTAAAATCAGCTGACGGATTTAAAGGGGCGTGTCCATTTACATGCCCTGTCATCAAATACGGTGTAGAAAGTAAATTTTCGGTCGGCTGACCGACAATGTTCGGTATGACTTGACACAGAGAAGACTCTTAACTTTGGATACTTTAAAAATATTGGCTTTGTAACCTCACGTCAGGGTCGAAATTCACCTGAAACCCCCTCCCATGCTCTCTGAATGAATTTTTAGCAGCTCTGAATGAGGTGCTAACAACGGCGCTCCTGCTTCAAAGATCACTCGAGCCAAGCTGATTACCCTCCCCGTTATCTTCCTGCTTCGTGCGTGGAAACTAAAAGCTAAATGGTGCGGAGGGGGATTTCTCCAACCTGACTGTGCAGAAAACCCACGTTTTGGGAACTAATAAAAGTGGTATTTTTATTGTGATCTCTTACTTTATAGTAGAATTTATATAATTTTAATGCTTTGTGCGAGGAATCTTAAGTTTTGAGATGGTAGGAAAAATTTTGCTGCAATTTAGTCTCTGATTTGTGCGTGATTTCATCACAATGTGAGGAGTCATAGAAAGAGCTGTCAGTTCATTGTTATGTATATTACACAGTGCACAATGGTACATTTTGCATGTATATGGTGTAAATGAAGGTTTGAAACTTTGTATAATATATGGGCACAACTTCTGCCACAAACAGGAACTGCAATTTGTTTACATGTTAGCAACTTGCTAACCGACTTTTTTCAGATCTTTTACAGTAGCTGCGCTGTTACAGACTTAAAGGAATACGTGGTTTTCAGTTGTACTTTAACGTTTTCTCTCTTTACTTTAAGCACAACACAGCAGGTTCACAGCCTCACCGTCAGAGTCTAATTACACAAACACCAAACACACACGCACACACACAGATATACATATACCTGAATAACCTGAAAAAAAGTCAAAAAGTGAAGTTTAATTCATTTTACCCCCTCTAGCGCCGGAAGAGTTGAGAATATTTAAAACAGGCAGAAAACGTTGTGAATTAATGCATAGAAAAGGGATATGATTGTATAAGTTAAATTTCATCATACTACTTTTGAGACTCACAATCCACTGAATAAGTGAAGGATTTCCACTTATATATATATATATATGGTGTAAATTCCATTTCCAAAGTTTATGTTATATGAAGAAAGTGTCATTCAATAGTAATCACCAATTTAATTTGAACAGGTTAACTGATTATTTTATAAACTATAAAAAAGCAAGCAAAAAAATTCTAAAAGACCTGAAATTTCAAGAGTGAAACATAACAAATACCATTAAAAAGCATAAACAGAGATTAGTCAAAAATTTTAATAGTTGAAAAAAGTTGAAAAACTAAACTGAAAACATTTATTTTATTTAAATTGCAATTATTTTTTGATTATTTTTTTTATCTCATTTCCGTGAACCTCAATATCCACAACAAGGCTCCCGTCTTCCAGCATTTCATCAAACGGACTCCACAAATCTGCAGCAATCCGAAAGACTTCATCACTGTCCAGGAGGACATGTTTTTCATTTTCGTCTTCAGTGTCCATGACACCAATGACTACAGCCGCTTTTTTGTCTTCCATTTTTTCCTGTTAATACAGTACAAAAATATAGTATATTATATTAGAAATATAATCAGGTATGTCAATTTTCATGTTATCATCTAAAAATGAGAACAAAAAAAGAAAACCAACACCAATGTTAAATGTCAAATAACAGTAGCAACTTGTTTGATCTTTTGCTATATATGCTATTTCCTTCAGGTTTACGTTTTTTTAAGTCCAAGATCATTTGTTTTGTGCATTTCATCAATCAGCAAGTTCAAAGTTATTCATATAATAAAATATCATACAGTCAGCAACTGTAAATGAAGCAACAACAACAAGCATGACATTTGGTCACACACCATAATCAAAAACATTAACATTGTGGATGTTGGTTCCAGATTTGTGGAGCATTTATGTTAATTGTTGTTTCTCCTTTATTTAAGTCTTCTTTTGGCAAAGCATAATAGACTTGAGTCAGAAAGTATTGAATGGTTTCCAGGATATCAAAATATGTAATAAGCCATTCCATAATTTTGAAGTTGACAAAAAATTACAAGGTTAGCTCTGAGCAGTGGCACTTTTCACACTTTGTGTATCTCCAAAGTTTAGCAAATAATTTTAATTAGAATGCCTCAATTTTAAAATATATGCACATTTTGCTTTAAATGTCTAAATCTACTTAAAATTAGATTAATTTACTTCTTCAGGAATTGACAACATACCTGAATTGTTGTAAAAGTTGTGCTTTGCAGCTGTAATCCATAGCCAGAATCCTGGCACCGAACATGTGTAATTTTGACCTGTTGGCCAATTGCCAGTTCCACCAGGGTTGCTTCCCTCCAAAGGGAGACGGGCATTGTGCAGCTGCCCTGTAATTAAAAGAATTATTGACAAAAAAATTAGAGATTTATCCAAGAGTTCTCAAAAAGTCAACAAACAAACAAAACCCACCAATCTACCTTTTCTGACCAGACGCTGCAAAATTCACATGCAAGCTGGTTCATGACACAAAAGCTGGTTTTATGTCATGAACTTGACACACACACGCACACACACACACACACACACACACACACACACACACACACACACACACACACACACACACACACACACACACACACACCCCATTTCCTTAGGCACTTACCTTTTTTTATCCAAATATTATTTGTTTTAAAAATAAATGACAACTGCAGCTTTGAACAAGTCTTAAAACAAGTTATTATACCTCTTTCAGCCGCACTGTCCGGATTGGCACCATCATTTTTCCCGACATCACAAGCCTGACCGCAGCAAACTGAGAAGTACAAAGAAAAGTACTTTTAGAGTTCGCATATTGTTCTGTAATGGGGCCTTTCATGTTATCTTCTACCCAGTTGAGATTTACAGTTAGCAAATTAAGTCCTCTCTTATGGAAAAAATTAAGAAATATAAGAAAAATCCTACCTCCACAATTTCCCCTTGCACCGTCATCAGTCCTTTTGACTCTGCTGCCTTCTCCAGAAGGGCCATTGGTGCTGCTGGGTTTAAAATGGCCTCTGCTTTCTGTAAAAGCTCTGGAGTGATGTTCACCTTCGGCCCTTTATAAAATTGCGTGGCGGGAGTGACGTTAATGATAAGGGGCGGCTCCGAGCCCCTGAGAGCGTAGCTCCTCATCACATAAGATTGGCCCTCACAAAGGTTTTTGAATTTTTTTCAAATATAATTACTTTTCCAATCGTTTGCCCATCTGTGACAGTTAGAATTTGATTTTTCTTTTTCTGTAATACCTTTGCTTTACCCTCCTTTACTGCCCAGCTAATTACTTTTTCTTCCTCTCTTATCTTTATTACTGCGATGTTTACTGGTGGTGGCCTGTAGATCGGCGATTGTGCGCGGTTTATAATGGTAGATAGAGCCATCCTAGGGGGAAGTGAAGGACAGAAACAAAATGTCAGTATTACAAACCCCATCAAGAGTCAACAGTGTCACCTCCTCAGCCCCACGCTTTAATGGGACAAAGGACACATATTAAAGCAAAGAAGCTGTTTACCACACAATAAACAGCAGTTTCAACTGAACAGGCAAATGGTTAAAGAGCTGTTCAACACTTTACAGCAGATAAACACCTGATAAACGGTTTAGCCGTTGAACCAAAATCCTGTATTCAATATTCAGTATTCAACGGCTGAACCGTTTGTTCCAAAGAAGTTAGGCTTCACCTAACAGTGTTAATAAACGGACATTCAGTTTTAACTGTTAGGTAGTTTAACCTCCGCCCAACGGCAGTTTTAACGGCAAGTTAAAACTGGTGGTGGCGCCACCGGTTTAACTATAGAAGTTAGTTATTAGATTTATTATTATTTATTATTTAATGCTTTTATCTAGGACCACCGACTTAAGAACACCTTTTAAATCTCACCTGGGGGCCGATAGAACTAAAGATTGAAGGCTTGTTGCTACAACTCAACGGGCTGGCCCGCTTAACTATCCACCCGTTGGACCGAGGTGGGCGGCTCCCGATTACACGTCATGAAACAATAGTCAATAAATAAATTTGTAACATTTTACTTCCGATTCAATGTTATTACATTTACCTGTAGCTCGAAACATATGAACATAGCAAATAACCCAGAAATTAAGAATTTAGACAAAACTTACTTTTGTCGTCTTCTGGAAATGCTGAAAATGACCAACGGCGATTTGGATGGAACGTATTTATAGCCTACATGCAGCGCTCACGAGCGTCTTCACATCCAATCAAATAAGGAATGCAGCCTTTACAGTCAGTAGCCAGATTCGACTTACAGTCGTGATTAATTAATTTTTTTACTTTCACAAGGAGGAAGTATAAATCGTTAATCGCTCCAGAAAATATTTGTGTGTGTATATATATATATATATATATATATATATATATATATATATATATATATATATATATATATATATATATATATATATATATATATATATATATATATATATATATATATTCTTTTATTGTCATCATTTATTCACGTTGTTTCCGTATATCAACTGCAGTCATTCCCCTATAATGTCCACCGGACTCTCGGTTGCTGTCAGCTGTTCGTTGTTTGGGATTCCCTTAATTTCTTTATGACTCAGTGATTTCTGATTGGCTGCCTGTAACAGTCACACCCCGCACATCGAACCGGGCCCGTCAGCAATTGCGGGCATTTATAAGAAATTCTGCGCCCAGTCATTCCACATCTCTGCTGAAAGGTCCTTTTTCTTCTTCTTTTCTTCCCCGCACTTCCAATATCTACACTGCAAAAACTGAAATCTTAGTAAGATTAAATATCTTAAATTAAGGAGATTTTTCTTGTTTTCTTTCTGACAAGATAATTTTTCTCACCAAGAGGGATTTATGTAAGAATATTTTTCTTATTTTAAGTGTTTTTGTACTTAATTATCTCAGTAAGATATAAAAGCTTAATGTTAAGAAAATATTACTTATTATGAGTAAATATGTGCTAGAATCTAGAATATCAATATTTACCAATCAAACTTCAAGTCTAGAACTTATTTTATACAAGTTAAAATTTCTTATTTCAAGCACAGAAAGTGAAATCACATACTTAATTAAATGTATTCAGATAATTAAAACAGACTATGTCCAAATGGAATCCTTTGTGTTATTGTCAATGAAAAATTAAAAAAACCCATGAACTTATATTCTTGTATAAGTTGGCAGAGTGTACAGGAAATTGTAATTTAATATTTAAACGATTGACATTTAACACAACAATTTCAGAAACAATATCAGTTTATATATCAAGATAATTCTTGGCATGTTTCCGTCTGCTGTGGACCTTAATCTGATCTTCTTGATGCAAGATGTGGGACCTCTTACTGACATGTCATGAAATTTCTGTTGATGTGTGATTTGAAATGGCTGGTATTCCACACAATGAGATTAGAATCAACAATATTGATTCGCTCAATGTCATGATAAATATTTTAACTTTTGGTTTATATTTCAAATTCTTACTTTATAAGTTACTAATATTAGTTTGAACAATATTTTATTAATCATGTTTGTAACCCCTTTTATGACATCATACAATCCACATGGGAAAGCCCCAAAATGTCAGTGAGATAGTATTAATGTTCGATACAACAGATTTTCTTTCCGATCCAATACAGAGTAAAATTTAAGGTGGTATTGGCAATACAGATCCCATACTTTGTGCAAAAGACAATTAATTTGTTTCTTAATTAAATAAAAAATAAATGTAATCCATATCTTGGCTTCATAAAAAGAACACAATGTACTCTGATGCACTCATTTTAAACTCAGAAGTACATTGAGAACAATCTCGTTTACTATAAACTATTTTAATTCAGCAGAAATATACAAAACATATGAAAATGGAGTTGCAAACTAAAAAAAAGAAAATTAGTAAAGTAATAACCCTACTAAATACATCCTTGTTTAATTATTAAAACTACTATAAAATGACAGCTGAAATAGCTTCATGTCACTTTTTTTTATAATCTGTCAACATGTTCATTTCTGAGTGAGTGAGCGTCAGCAGCACGCTGCGCTTGGGCATTACGTCCTTACACATTACATACTCACCAGGCGGAAGAAAAAGTAGTTCCCATTAACAACGTTTCATTTCGGCAAGATCTCAATAATTTAGTTACTTTCTAACTTGCTCTTGTTAATCTACATTATCTCAAATTACTAAAGTGTTGAAAGTATTGATCCTTGGATCTGACAATAGATTTTAAAGAATTAAGTTCTGGTATCGGAAGAATCGATATTTCAGTATCAATCCGCACATCACTAACGGCAACGCCAGAGATCATTTAACTGCCCTGATTAACGGTTGATTCAGTTGTAACAGCCTAACTAAGCTTTTATCTACTGTACTTTTATAAGATTTTCTTTGGCAAATTCTCTAATCTCGGTTGGACATGAATGAAGATGGAGGACTTTTTTACGTGTATAGACCCTACAGCTGCTGTACTGAGAGGTAAGTTTAAAGTTGTCTGTCTTTCTAAGATAAGCTAACTGAAGCTAGTTAGCATGTCGTGATATGCCAATTTTCATCCGCGGTTAAAGAGCCGCTCTTGTGAATATGAGCTTTGAACAGTTATTAACCACAATAGCTGTGGCTTAAAAATAATATCGACACGGGTTCATGGTAGCTTCCGTTTTTTAACATAGCTAAGGTGGCTTCTCATTCGTAGCTTTTGATTCGGGAAATGGTTAAAGAGCAATTCCGCCTAGTATTTCACTAACTGAGGGTGTTTGATGTGCTGTAATTTAAAAACTTAAATGCAATGAGTCTAAAAGCCTAGGTTAGATATTCCACACTGTTACCAGGATATTTTAAACACTATTTTGATTGGTGAATTTAAGTAGTCCTAGTTTGATTTAATTAAAATAACTTTCTTGCCATCTTGAATTCATGTAATATCGTAATTGAGCACATGAACTACAATTAGACTTGTTTATTTTTCAAGTAAACCAAACTGTTGCCATGGTGAAGCCTATGCCAGACACATCTCCAATCACGTATTGCACCATCTACAAGAAACTTTGGGAATTGCAAGTGACGGCATCCTTCACATTCTTGAGGTAAGAAATTCATGATTCTGATTCATCATTACACTGATTAGTCCCTAAAACGTGGTTTGTTTTGTGACTGTTTTTCTGTCTGTGCGCCAATTAGCAGATGACCCAACAACTTCAAACAAGACCACTTTTCAGCTCTGTGGTGATCGTGAAACCAACTTTCTACTGGCCATTGGAACCATGCCTGCCCTGATCTTCTGAAGGAGGACATCATAGCTACTACACCTTTCAGCATCCGTGTGTCTGTGGCCACTCCTCTCTGTGCTGCTGACAGACGTCTTGAGAACGCCGTCCGTAACTGAGGCAAGACTTCCACATATAAAAGGCTATGGCTTACTGGAAGAAGTTCATTGCGGGGGAAGCTCCTATTGTTGACATCTAATCCCAAGATTTTTTTTTGCTTTGGACAATTTGGTTTGCTTGACTCTTAGTGCAGCAGATGTGTCAGATCGTCATTGTTCTGTCATTTTACAGGATTGTTTCAGAATCAGATGCCCATCCAGACTTTAAATTCTGACCAGTAGTCATGTTTTATTGTGTTTATGTGAAACTTAAACGTAATAAAGATGTTAAAAGTAATTGAACTCATGTCTTCATTCAGCAAGCCAATAACATCTCTTGTTCCAGTATTCACAGGATCAATTTTGGGATTTTTGTCTTAGCATAAGAACCTTGAGTAAAGCTGTGACAAAATATATATTTAATCCTATGCAACAATAAAAATAAACTAGATTTAGGTATATCACTGCAAAAAGTCCCCTTTCAAAAACAAGAAAAAAAAGTACAAAAATAGGGTATAATTTTCTTAAATAAGAAAAATTATCTGCCAACAGAACAAGAAAATTTATCTTGTCAAGATTTCCAAAACAAGAAAAAATATCTAACCAAGATAAACCTACAAATATCTTAAAATTAGTGTATTTGTACTTAAAACAAGCCAATTTTACTAATACAAATAGAAATATGAGATTTATTTTCTTAATACATAGAACATTTGTCTTAAAATAAGAAAATTTTACGCTATTTTAAGAAATTCAGTGTCAAGTAACATTTTCTTTACTTGAGATAATTTTCTTAAAATAAGATAATATATCTTACTCGTATAAGTAAAATTGGCTTGTTTAAGTAAAATACACTAATTTTAAGATATTGTAGGTTTATCTTGGTAAGATATTTTTTCTTGTTTTAGAAATCTTGACAAGATAAATTTTCTTGTTCTGTTGGCAGATAATTTTTCTTATTTAAGAAAATTATACCCTGTTTTTGTACTTTTTTTCTTGTTTTTGAAAGGGGACTTTTGCAGTGTATGCCTTAGGTACACTTCCTTTCAGTAGTCACAACTGTTTAATCCAATTTTAGCAGGTCATAATCAGTTTTTCCGAGCCCCATTTAAACGCAACACGAACGCTAAAACGATCCTGTAATTCCAAGCAGGAAATTACAGGATCGTATTCATGCTTTACTGTGTCTTTTGTTCAAAGTTCAAATGTATTAGATGTAAGTCTTACTAAATAGCACTGCTTCTTCAACACTGTCATGAACAGCGCTCTGTGACTGTGATGAGTGACCGCTCTCACTATTGTCGCTGACGAGATTTAGGGCGGCCATCTTGGAGCGGTCCACCCACTCAGCGTTATGTGTTTAGCAGTCACGATGACGTATCAACCTATTTAATCGATCATAACATGCTTTTTTTGTTACTGGAGACCATATTCAAATATCTATCAAAGCTATATAAACAATTGTATTTTTAAGTATGTTTTTAATACATAGTTCAGCATATTTAAACTGTCAGTTCATTATTATGAATCTAATTATGTCAAAGTGGGAAGTGTTAAACTATAAATACACTTTAAGTGGTGTTTTAGAAAAATAGTCATTCCACTAATTTTATACTAATTAACAGAAGCCAAAATTTGTACAAAACCTGAACTCTTTAAAAATGTTGAATAGTGAAATGTAACAAAAAGCATAAATTAGCAGGAGCTGAAATTATCACAGAAACTCAAATTAAAAATGTAGCCCTAGGCGGAAATTCAACCTGTAAGACTCTTCCGGCATCACTTATCACCACGGCTTCATCCCAACCAATCAGGACGCACCACCTCTCTACCTCGATCCAATCACCTGGCAAGAGATCCTTCAAAAGGCGAAGCAACCACAGATCCACCCGCTTCAGCCTGCTTCAACCCACCTCTCCCCGTTTCCACCACCAGCCACCCAGATGCCTCCAGGTCCCTCAAGACTCCTCTCTCCACGCTCCATTCCACCGCCAGTGACAGGGCCCGGGGGAAGACCTATCAGTGCTTCGTTAGAGACGATCATTCAAGCTCGCTGAAATTCTCAGCTCGCAGGACTTCCGCGGTGTCCGAGCGCCAAATTCTCGGTCCAATAAAATTGTCTAACGCTGTTTCTCTCTCTGTGTGAGTCTCTACAGATTGCATTCTACTTTCACAATGAGAAAGTAATTGATATTATCTTAAATATTTTGGAACACATAAATCAAGGGAATGTTTGAAATTGTTCAAATTGACGGCAATAAACAAATCGACATCAATAAGCTTATGACAAAAGTTTATATTCTTTTATTGTCATCATTTATTCACGTTGTTTCCACACATCAACTGCAGTCTTCCCTCTATATTGTCCACTGGACTCCTGCCAGATGTTCTTTGTTTGGGATTCTTTCCGTGTTATGACTCCCGTTTTCTTATTGGCTGCCTGCAACAGACAGGAATAGGCAACAATATTTATTGAGAGGGATTTATTTGGTATAAGGTATACCATAATTCAGCTGAAGAAGCAAAAGTTTGTGTGCAACGATAATTATTTGAAAAAGTAAAAAAGGTGAAACAGAACTTGAGAAAGAGCGTAATTGGAACAAAAGGAAATTAGTGCAAACCCGGAAATAGTTGAAACAATTGAGTAGTGAAACAGCAAATAGATTAAATTAGGGGAAGCACAAAACCCAGAAATATTTGCAGGAGTAAAACAGAGCAAAACCAAAAAGATAAAGGGTCTAAAGAAGCAGAACATGTTGATATATGAATTGCTGAAATTGATTAAACATTGCAGAAGAGCTTAGAAGATAGTAATACCTGTAGAGTAGAAGACATACAGAAAAGTAGACAAGGAAAATGCATAGAAACATAGAAATAGTTGAAACATTGAATAGTGAATATACTATATTAATAATATAATAGTGAATTAATAGTAATTATACTGTATAAATTATATAATATATAAATTTAGCAGAATTCAGCAGAAAAGCAGGAGTTTGTGTGCAACCTGAATTATTTGAAAAAGTAAAAGTGAAACAGAGTTTAAGAAAGAGCATAATTGAAACAACAGGAAATAGTGCAATCCCAGGAATAGTTGAAACAATTGAATAGTGAAACAGTAATAAGTATAAAATTAGTGGAAACAGTAAACCAGAATATTTGAAGGAGTAAAACAGAGCAAAAGCAAAAGGATAGAAGAAGCAGAAATGTTTGATATATGAATTTATAAAATTGATTAAAGATAGTAGAAATCTTAAAAGATAGTAAAACCAGTAAAACCAGAAAGCAAACAGAAAAGTAGACAAGCAGAATGCATAGAAACAGATAAAAACAGAGCACAAGAAGAAAATACATTGAAAGAATAGGAGAAAGTGTGACAAGGTTGTACTCCAGAGGAGTTTAACAGAAAAGAGAAAAACTGTAGCAATGATAGTAATAATTCCATAAAGTAGAGACTAGTGGCTACATTTTAAAGCATAAAATATTTCTCTACAGTGAAATATGTATGAACAGCATAATTTTGTTTGTCAAACAGCAGAAAAAGTTCAAAAACGGCAGTTACTAGAGTGTACTCTAGTAACTGAAATCAGTTACAGAGTTCCACCATAGGAAATAATGGGGCAAAAGATTTGCACAAAAGGGCAATTATTTCAAAAAGTGCAATAGTGAAGTTACCAAAAGTCATAGCTCCATTCTCCTGAAGAGCTGAACGTTTTGATATATGAATTAGTACAATTAGTGAAAGATAGTGAAGTAGTTAAACGACAAAAAACGTACGGAAGACAGAATAATAATAATAATAATAAAGGGAAACAGATCACTTAAGTGAGAATGCATTGAATGCATTTCATGATAATAATAATAATAATAAAGGGAAACAGAAACACTATAAGTGAGAATGCATGAATGCATCTCACTGATAAAGAGAACAGAAACACTATAAGTGAGAATGCATTGAATGCATTCTCACTGATAGAAAAATAGCTGTTCCTAGCGAAACAGCCGTGAGAATGCATATTTGCAGAATGACTGCTGCAGAAATGCCAGAATAAGTACAGAAAAGCTTAAGAAGTAGAAGAAAGCAGAAGAAATTGAAATAGTTGAAACAGTTGAACAGTGAATGTAGCAAACTGCAGAAATTAGCTGAAGTTGAAATTAGTACACAACCAGAAATATTTGAAGAAGTGAAACTTAACATAAAGGGCCAAATAAGCATATTTGCAGAATGATGATGGAGAAATATAAGAAACTTGAGAACAAAGAGTAAGAATTGGAAAAAGCGTAGAAAGCTAGTCATACATTGTAGAAATCCTTTGCCAAGTAGTGAAACTTAGCAAAAGTGTTGCAGAATTCAGCTGAAGAAGCAGAAGTTTGTGTGCAACATGAATTATTTGAAAAGTCAAAAAGTGAAACAGAGCGTAAGAAAGAGCACAATTAGCACACGAGGAAATTAGTGCAAACCCAGAAATAGTTGAAATAATTGAACAGTGAAACATCAAAAAGCTTAAATTAGCGGAAGCAGAAAAACAGAAATATTTGAAGGAGTAAAACAGAAAAACCAATAGCAAAAGGGTCAGAAGAAGCAGAAAAGTTTGATACATGAATTGATAAATTGATAAAAGTTTGAGAAGACCTTTGCCGACACTAAAACCAGTAGAACCAAAGGAATATACAGAAAAGTAGACAAGCAAAATGCATAGAAACATAGAAATAGTTGAAACGATTGAATAGTGAATATACTATATTAATAATATAATAGTGAATTAATAGTGAATTATACTGTATAAATTATATAATATATAAATTATAGCAGAATTCAGCAGAAGAAGCAGGAGTTTGTGCAACCTGAATTATTTGGAAAAAGTCAAAAAGGGAAACAGAGTTTAAGAAAGAGCATAATTGAAACAACAGGAAATAAGTGCAATCCCAGGAATAGTTGAAACAATTGAATAGTGAAACAGTAATAAGTATAAAAAATTAGTGGAAACAGTAAACCAGAAATATTTGAAGGAGAAAAACAGATTAAAAGCAAAACGGATAAGAAGAATTAAGAAAAAGTAGCGAAAATCTTAAGAAGTAGAAGAAAGTAGAAGAAAGCAGAAGAAAGCAGAAGAAAGCGGAAGAAATAGAAATAGTTGAAACTATTGAATAGTGAATATACTAGATTAATATATTTAATAGTGAATTAATAGTGAATTATACTGTATAAATTATATAAATTATATAATATATAAATTATAGCAGAATTCAGCAGAAGAAGCAGGAGTTTGTGCAACCTGAATTATTTGGAAAAAGTCAAAAAGGGAAACAGAGTTTAAGAAAGAGCATAATTGAAACAACAGGAAATTAGTGCAATCCCAGGAATAGTTGAAACAATTGAATAGTGAAACAGTAATAAGTATAAAACATTAGTGGAAACAGTAAACCAGAAATATTTGAAGGAGTAAAACAGAGGAAAACCAAAAGCAAAAAGGGTCAGAAGAAGTAGAAATGTTTGATATATGAATTTATAAAATTGATTAAAGATTGTAGAAGATCTTAAAAGATAGTAAAACCAGTAGAACCAGAAGGCAAAGAGAAAAGTAGACAAGCAGAATGCATAGACACAGATAAAAACAGAGCACAAGAAAAAAATACATTGAAAGAATAGGAGAAAGTGTGACAAGGTTGTACTCCAGAGGAGTTTAACAGAAAACAGTAAATCCTGTAGCAATGATAGTAATAATTCCATAAAGTAGACACTAGTGGCTACATTTTAATACATAAAATATTTCTCTACAGTGAAATATGTATGAACAGCATAATTTTGTTTGTCAAACAGCAGAAAAAGTTCAAAAACGGCAGTTACTAGAGTGGCCACTCAAGTAACTGAAATCAGTTAGAGAGTTCCACCATAGGAAATAATGGGGCAAAATATTTGCACAAAAGTGCAATTATTTCAAAAAGTGCAATAGTGAAGTTTACCAAAAGTCATAGCTCCATTCTCCTGAAGGAGCTGAACGTTTTGATATATAAATTAGTACAATTAGTGAAAGATAGTGAAAGTAGTTAAGCGACAAAAAACGTACGGAAGACAGAATAATAATAACTAGAAAAATAGCTGTTCCTAGCGAAACAGCCGTGAGAATGCATATTTGCAGAATGACTGCTGCAGAAATGCAAGAAAATGTGGAGAAAAGCTTAAGAAGTAGAAGAAAGCAGAAGAAATTGAAATAGTTGAAACTGTTGAACAGTGAAACGTAGCAAACTGCAGAAATTAGCTGAAGCTGAAATTAGTACACAACCAGAAATATTTGAAGAAGTGAAACTTAACATAAAGAGCCAAATAAGCATATTTGCAGAATGATTGAAGGAGAAATATAAGAAACTTGAGAACAAAGAGTAAGAAATTGGAAAAAAGCATAAGAAAGCTAGTCATACATTGTAGAAATCCTTTGCCAAGTAGTGAAACTTAGCAAAAGTGTTACAGAATTCAGCTGCTGAAGCAGAAGATTGTGTGCAACATGAAGTATTTGAAAAAGTCAAAAAGTGAAACAGAGCGTAAGAAAGAGCACAATTAGCACACAAGGAAATTAGTGCAAACCCAGAAATAGTTGAAACAATTGAATAGTGAAACATCAAAAAGCTTAAATTAGCGGAATCAGAAAAAACAGAAATAATTGAAGGAGTAAAACAGAGGAAAACCAAAAGCAAAAGGGACAGAAAAAGCGAAAAAGTTTGATATATGAATTGATAAAATGGATAAAAGTTTGAGAAGACCTAGCCGACAGTAAAACCAGAAGAACCAAAGGAATATACAGAAAAGTAGACAAGGAAAATGCATAGAAACATAGAAATAGTTGAAACAATTGAATAGTGAATATACTATTTTAATAATGTAATAGTCAATTAATAGTTAATTATACTGTATAAATTATATAATATATAAATTATAGCAGGATTCAGCAAAAGAAGCAGGAGTTTGAGTGCAACCTGAATTATTTGAAAAAGTAAAAAAGTGAAACAGAGTTTAAGAAAGAGCATAATTGAAACAACAGGAATTAGTGCAATCCCAGAAATAGTTGAAACAATTGAATAATGAAACAGAAAAGTAGACAAGCAGAATGCATAGACACAGATAAAAACAGAGCACAAGAAGAAAATACATTGAAAGAATAGGAGAAAGTGTGACAAGGTTGTACTCCAGAGGAGTTTAACAGAAAACAGTAAAACCTGTAGCAAAGATAGTAATAAATCCATAAAGTAGACACGTGTGGCTACATTTTAATGCATAAAATATTTCTCTACAGTGAAATATGTATGAACAGCATAATTTTGTTTATAAAAGAGCAGAAAAAGTTCAAAAACGTCAGTTACTAGAGTGGCCACTCTAGTAACTGAAATCAGTTACAGAGTTCCACCATAGGAAATAATGGGGCAATAAATTTGCACAAAAGGGCAATTATTTCAAAAAGTGCAATAGTGAAGTTTACCAAAAGTCATAGCACCATTCTCCTGAAGAAGCTGAACGTTTTGATATATAAATTAGTACAATTAGTGAAAGATAGTGAGAGTAGTTAAACCACAAAAAACGTACGGAAGACAGAATAATAATAATAACTAGAAAAATAGCTGTTCCTAGCGAAACAGCCGTGAGAATGCATATTTGCAGAATGACTGCTGCAGAAATGCAAAGAAATGTGGAGAAAAGCTTAAGAAGTAGAAGAAAGCAGAAGAAATTGAAACAGTTGAAATAGTTGAAACAGTTGAACAGTGAAACGTAGCAAACTGCAGATATTAGCTGAAGCTGAAATTAGTACATAACCAGAAATATTTGAAGAAGTGAAACTTAACATAAAGAGCCAAATAAGCATATTTGCAGAATGATTGAAGGAGAAATATAAGAAACTTGAGAACAAAGAGTAAGAAATTGGAAAAAAGCATAAGAAAGCTAGTCATACATTGTAGAAATCCTTTGCCAAGTAGTGAAACTTTGCAAAAGTGTTACAGTATTCAGCTGAAGAAGCAGAAGTTTGTGTGCAACATGAATTATTTGAAAAAGTCAAAAAGTGAAACAGAGCATAAGAAAGAGCACAATTAGCACACGAGGAAATTAGTGCAAACCCAGAAATAGTTGAAACAATTGAACAGTGAAACATCAAAAAGCTTAAATTACCGGAAGCAGAAAAACCAGAAATATTTGAAGGAGTAAAACAGAGGAAAACCAAAAGCAAAAAGGGACAGAAAAAGCAGAAAAGTTTGATATATGAATTGATAAAATTGATCAAAGTTTGCAGAAGACCTTAGCCGACAGTAAAACCAGTAGAACCAAAGGAATATACAGAAAAGTAGACAAGGAAAATGCATAGAAACATAGAAATAGTTGAAACAATTGAATAGTGAATATACTATATTAATAATGTAATAGTCAATTAATAGTTAATTATACTGTATAAATTATATAATATATAAATAATAGCAGGATTCAGCAAAAGAAGCAGGAGTTTGAGTGCAACCTGAATTATTTGAAAAAGTAAAAAAGTGAAACAGAGTTTAAGAAAGAGCATAATTGAAACAACAGGAAATTAGTGCAATCCCAGAAATAGTTGAAACAATTGAATAGTGAAACAGAAAAGTAGACAAGCAGAATGCATAGACACAGATAAAAACAGAGCACAAGAAGAAAATACATTGAAAGAATAGGAGAAAGTGTGACAAGGTTGTACTCCAGAGGAGTTTAACAGAAAACAGTAAAACCTGTAGCAAAGATAGTAATAAATCCATAAAGTAGACACGTGTGGCTACATTTTAATGCATAAAATATTTCTCTACAGTGAAATATGTATGAACAGCATAATTTTGTTTATAAAAGAGCAGAAAAAGTTCAAAAACGGCAGTTACTAGAGTGTACACTCAAGTAACTGAAATCAGTTACAGAGTTCCACCATAGGAAATAATGGGGCAAAAAATTTGCACAAAAGGGCAATTATTTCAAAAAGTGCAATAGTGAAGTTTACCAAAAGTCATAGCACCATTCTCCTGAAGGAGCTGAACGTTTTGATATATAAATTAGTACAATTAGTGAAAGATAGTGAGAGTAGTTAAACCAGGAAAAACGTACGGAAGCCAGAATAATAATAATAATAATAATAAAGAAAAACAGAATCACTATAAGTGAGAATGCATTGAATGCATTCTCACTGATAATAATAAAGGGAAACAGAAACACTATAAGTGAGAATGCATTGAATGCATTCTCACTGATAACTAGAAAAATAGCTGTTCCTAGCGAAACAGCCGTGAGAATGCATATTTGCAGAATGACTGCTGCAGAAATGCAAAAAAATGTGGAGAAAAGCTTAAGAAGTAGAAGAAAGAAGAAGAAATTGAAACAGTAGAAATAGTTGAAACAGTTGAACAGTGAAACGTAGCAAACTGCAGATATTAGCTGAAGCTGAAATTAGTACACAACCAGAAATATTTGAAGAAGTGAAACTTAACATAAAGAGCCAAATAAGCATATTTGCAGAATGATTGAAGGAGAAATATAAGAAACTTGAGAACAAAGAGTAAGAAATTGGAAAAAAGCATAAGAAAGCTAGTCATACATTATACAAATCCTTTGCCAAGTAGTGAAACTTAGCAAAAGTGTTACAGAATTCAACTGAAGAAGCAGAAGTTTGTGTGTAACATGAATTATTTGAAAAAGTCAAAAAGTGAAACAGAGCGTAAGAAAGAGCACAATTAGCACACGAGGAAATTAGTGCAAACCCAGAAATAGTTGAAACAATTGAACAGTGAAACATTAAAAAGCTTAAATTAGCGGAAGCAGAAAAACCAGAAATATTTGAAGGAGTAAAACAGAGGAAAACCAAGAGCAAAAAGGGAAAGAAAAAGCAGAAAAGTTTGATATATGAATTGATAAAATTGATCAAAGTTTGCAGAAGACCTTTGCAGACAGTAAAACCAGTAGAACCAGAGGAATATACAGAAAAGTAGACAAGCAAAATGCATAGAAACATAGAAATAGTTGAAACAATTGAATAGTGAATATACTATATTAATAAGATAATAGTGAATTAATAGTGAATTATACTGTATAAATTATATAATATATAAATTATAGCAGAATTCAGCAGAAAAAGCAGGAGTTTGTGTGCAACCTGAATTATTTGAAAAAGTCAAAAAGTCAAACAGAGTTTAAGAAAGAGCATAATTGAAACAAAAGTAAATAAGTGCAATCCCAGAAATAGTTGAAACAATTAAATAGTGAAACAGTAATAAGTATAAAAAATTAGTGGAAACAGTAAACCAGAAATATTTGAAAGAGTAAAAAAGAGCAAAAACTAAAGCAAAAAGGGTCAGAAGAAGCAGAAATGTTTGATATATGAATTTATAAAATTGATTAAAAATTGTAGAAGATCTTCAAATATAGTAAAACCAGTGGAACCAGAAGGAAAACAGAAAAGTAGACAAGCAGAATGCATAGACACAGATAAAACAGAGCACAAGAAGAAAATACATTGAAAGAATAGGAGAAAGTGTGACAAGGTTGTACTCCAGAGGAGTTTAACAGAAAACAGTAAATCCTGTAACAATGATAGTAATAATTCCATAAAGTAGACGCTAGTGGCTACATTTTAAAGCATAAAATATTTCTCTACAGTGAAATATGTATGAACAGCATAATTTGTTTATAAAAGAGCAGAAAAAGGTCAAAAACGGCAGTTACTAGAGTGGCCACTCAAGTAACTGAAATCAGTTACAGAGTTCCACCATAGGAAATAATGGGGCAAAAAAATTGCACAAAAGGGCAATTATTTCAAAAAGTGCAATAGTGAAGTTTACCACAACTCATAGCACCATTCTCCTGAAGGAGCTGAACGTTTTGATATATAAATTAGTACAATTAGTGAAAGATAGTGAGAGTAGTTAAGCACAAAAAACGTACGGAAGACAGAATAATAATAATAAAGAGAAACAGAAACACTATAAGTGAGAATGCATTGAATGCATTCTCACTGATAATAAAGAGAAACAGAAACACTATAAGTGAGAATGCATTGAATGCATTCTCACTGATAAAGAGAAACAGAAACACTATAAGTGAGAATGCATTGAATGCATTCTCACTGACTAGAAAAATAGCTGTTCCTAGCGAAACAGCCGTGAGAATGCATATTTGCAGAATGACTGCTGCAGAAATGCCAGAAAAAGTACAGAAAAGCTTAAGAAGTAGAAGAAAGCAGAAGAAATTGAAATAGTTGAAACAGTTGAACAGTGAAATGTAGCAAACTGCAGAAATTAGCTGAAGTTGAAATTAGTACACAACCAGAAATATTTGAAGAAGTGAAACTTAACATAAAGGGCCAAATAAGCATATTTGCAGAATGATTGATGGAGAAATATAAGAAACTTGAGAACAAAGAGTAAGAAATTGGAAAAAAGCATAAGAAAGCTAGTCATACATTGTAGAAATCCTTTGCCAAGTAGTGAAACTTAGCAAAAGTGTTGCAGAATTCAGCTGAAGAAGCAGAAGTTTGTGTGCAACATGAATTATTTGAAAAAGTCAAAAAGTGAAACAGAGCGTAAGAAAGAGCACAATTAGCACACGAGGAAATTAGTGCAAACCCAGAAATAGTTGAAATAATTGAACAGTGAAACATCAAAAAGCTTAAATTAGCGGAAGCAGAAAAAACAGAAATATTTGAAGGAGTAAAACAGAAAAACCAATAGCAAAAGGGTCAGAAGAAGCAGAAAAGTTTGATATATGAATTGATAAAATTGATAAAAGTTTGAGAAGACATTTGCCGACAGTAAAACCAGTAGAACCAAAGGAATATACAGAAAAGTAGACAAGCAAAATGCATAGAAACATAGAAATAGTTGAAACAATTGAATAGTGAATATACTATATTAATAATATAATAGTGAATTAATAGTGAATTATACTGTATAAATTATATAATATATAAATTATAGCAGAATTCAGCAGAAGAAGCAGGAGTTTGTGTGCAACCTGAATTATTTGAAAAAGTCAAAAAGTGAAACAGAGTTTAAGAAAGAGCATAATTGAAACAACAGGAAATTAGTGCAATCCCAGAAATAGTTGAAACAATTGAATAGTGAAACAGTAATAAGTATAAAAAATTAGTGGAAACAGTAAACCAGAAATATTTGAAGGAGTAAACAGAGCAAAACCTAAAGCAAAAAGGGTCAGAAGAAGCAGAAATGTTTGATATATGAATTTATAAAATTGATTAAAGATTGTAGAAGATCTTAAAAGATAGTAAAACCAGTGGAACCAGAAGGAAAACAGAAAAGTAGACAAGCAGAATGCATAGACACAGATAAAAACAGAGCACAAGAAGAAAATACATTGAAAGAATAGGAGAAAGTGTGACAAGGTTGTACTCCAGAGGAGTTTAACAGAAAACAGTAAATCCTGTAACAATGATAGTAATAATTCCATAAAGTAGACACTAGTGGCTACATTTTAAAGCATAAAATATTTCTCTACAGTGAAATATGTATGAACAGCATAATTTTGTTTGTCAAACAGCAGAAAAAGTTCAAAAACGGCAGTTACTAGAGTGTACACTCTAGTAACTGCCGAATTCCACCATTCATTTCAATGGGCAAAATATTTGCACAAAAGTGCAATTATTTCAAAAAGTGCAATAGTGAAGGTTACCAAAAGTCATAGCACCATTCTCCTGAAGGAGCTGAACGTTTTGATATATAAATTAGTACAATTAGTGAAAGATAGTGAAAGTAGTTAAGCGACAAAAAACGTACGGAAGTCAGAATAATAAAGATAAAGAAAAACAGAAACACTATAAGTGAGAATGCATTGAATGCATTCTCACTGACTAGAAAAATAGCTGTTCCTAGCGAAACAGCCGTGAGAATGCATATTTGCAGAATGACTGCTGCAGAAATGCCAGAAAAAGTAGAGAAAAGCTTAAGAAGTAGAAGAAAGCAGAAGAAATTGAAATAGTTGAAATAATTGAATAGTGAAATGTAGCAAACTGCAGAAATTAGCTGAAGTTAAAATTTGTACACAAACAGAAATATTTAAAGAAGTGAAACTTCACAAAAAGGGCCAAATAAGTATATTTGCAGAATGATTGATGGAGAAATATAAAAATCTTAAGAACAAAGAGTAAGAAATTGGATAAAAGTATAAGAAAGCTAGTCATACATTGTAGAAATCCTTTGCCAAGTAGTGAAACTTTGCAAAAGTGTTGCAGAATTCAGCTGAAGAAGCAGAAGTTTGTGTGCAACATGAATTATTTGAAAAAGTCAAAAAGTGACACACAGCGTAAGACAGAGCACAATTAGCACACGAGGAAATTAGTGCAAACCCAGAAATAGTTCAAAAATTGAATAGTGAAACAGTCATAAGTATAAAACATTAGTGGAAACAGTAAACCAGAAATATTTGAAGAAGTAAAAAAGAGGAGAAAACAAAAAGGGTCAGAAGAAGTAGAAATGTTTGATATATGAATTTATAAAATTGATTAGTGATTGTAGAAGATCTTAAAAGATAGTAAAACCAGTAGAACCAGAAGGCAAAGAGAAAAGTAGAAAAGCAAAATGCATAGAAACATAGAAATAGTTGAAACAATTGAATAGTGAATATACTATATTAAAATATTTAATAGTGAATTAATAGTGAATTATACTGTATAAATTATATAATATATAAATCATAGCAGAATTCAGCAGAAGAAGCAGGAGTTTGTGTGCAACCTGAATTATTTGAAAAAGTCAAAAAGTGAAACAGAGTTTAAGAAAGAGCATAATTGAAACAACAGGAAATTAGTGCAATCCCAGGAATAGTTGAAACAATTGAATAGTGAAACAGTAATAAGTATAAAAAATTAGTGGAAACAGTAAACCAGAAATATTTGAAGAAGTAAAATAGAGCAATAGCAAAAAGGGTCAGAAGAAGTAGAAATGTTTGATATATGAATTTATAAAATTGATTAAAGATAGTAGAATATCTTAAAAGATAGTAAAACCAGAAGGAAAACAGAAAAGTAGACAAGCAGAATGCATAGACACAGATAAAAACAGAGCACAAGAAAAAATACATTGAAAGAATAGGAGAAAGTGTGACAAGGTTGTACTCCAGAGGAGTTTAACAGAAAACAGTAAATCCAGTAGCAATGATAGTAATAATTCCATAAAGTAGACACTAGTGCCTACATTTTAATGCATAAATATTTCTCTACAGTGAAATATGAATGAACAGCATAATTTTGTTTGTTAAACAGCAGAAAAGTTAAAAAACGGCAGTTACTAGAGTGGCCACTCAAGTAACTGAAATCAGTTAGAGAGTTCCACCATAGGAAATAATGGGGCAAAATATTTGCACAAATGTGCAATTATTTCAAAAAGTGCAATAGTGAAGTTTACCAAAAGTCATAGCTCCATTCTCCTGAAGGAGCTGAACGTTTTGATATATAAATTAGTACAATTAGTGAAAGATAGTGAAAGTAGTTAAGCGACAAAAAACGTACGGAAGACAGAATAATAATAATAAAGGGAAACAGAAACACTATAAGTGAGAATGCATTGAATGCATTCTCACTGATAAAGATAAAGAAAAACAGAAACACTATAAGTGAGAATGCATTGAATGCATTCTCACTGATAATAATAATAATAATAATAATAATAATAATAATAATAAAGAGAAACAGAAACACTATAAGTGAGAATGCATTGAATGCATTCTCACTGATAATAAAGAGAAACAGAAACACTATAAGTGAGAATGCATTGAATGCATTCTCACTGACTAGAAAATTCCTGCAGAAATTTTAAAGGGGCATGCCAAAGTGTGCCCGTCGGCTTTGACGCAGCGTTATGATGTTAAAAATTAGCATTAATGCTAAAGAAAGCTGCAACGTAGTCAATAACCTGTGGAGAGGCAGAAGCATGTTGACTAAGCTGTACTTGTACCATTCATTATGTTAAAATTAATGCATAAGCTAAAATTAGCCAATATGCTAATGTTAGCCTAAATGCTGGCAGTAGCATGTGGAGCAACAGGACCATGTTGTTTTCATTTTATGTGCGCCATTCAGTATACTAAACATGTCTAATTAATGAGAAAATTAGCTAAAAGCTAACTATAGGTAAAAGTGCTAATACACTAGTCAAAGGAAGTGAAATGCTAATGTTTGTGCTAATGTTAATGAACTGCCTTGAGAAAATAAATAACATAAAAACAGCTTATATTATTGCACCGCCTACGGCGTGCACTAACACGAGAGGAATATGCAGACTTTTATTTTGAAACTTTCAGTTAGCGTCTTTTAACTACCACACCAATTCATTGTGTTACTGTAGTTTGTTAAACCAGTCACATAAAGCACAAAAGAGGAAATACCTGATGTGAAAATGTCAAGGCTTTATTTTGAAACTTTCAGTAAACTTCATTTTAACTACCACACCAATTCATTGTGTTACAGTAGTTTGTTTAAACCAGTCACATAAAGGCCAAAAGAGTAATGACCTGATGTGAAATTGTCAAGGCTTTTATTTTGAAACTTTCAGTAAGCTTTATTTACAATAGCTTTACATAGCTTTTTTATTTACAGTGGATTACACACTAATCCAATGTGTAACTGTGGTTTGGTTAATCCAGCTATATAATGCCCCATACAGCAAGCAGATCTAAACGCCAACTCATCCCTATGTGCTATTTGAGAGTTCCACCATGTTGTAGTTCTGACCTTCCAGTCATTGTAGTTCTAAAGAGCAGCTCAACTATCGTGTGAGTGAGACACAAGGGATAAACAGATTCTAACTGTTTGAAGCAGTTAGTTTATCTGAACAAAGCAGTCCAAACATCTCCATCCTATTCAGGATCTTATGCATTGCTATGGCATGCCCGTAATAAAGAGACATTCTATTAGGTGTAGAAACATAGGTGCCTGCATGCAATGCATGGAGGCAGTACTGACTTCGCAAGTCAGTACTCTCTCCTTATGCATTGCTATGGCATGCCTAATAAAGAGACATTATATTAGGTGTAGAACATAGGTGCCTGCCATGCAATGCATGGAGGCAGTACTGACTTCGCAGTCAGTACTGTCTCCTTATGCATTGCTATGGCATGCCCCTAATAAAGAACTAGAAAATTCCTGCAGAAATTTTAAAGGGGCATGCCAAAGTGTGCCCGTTGGCTTTGAACGCAGTGTTATGATGTTAAAAATTAGCATTAATGCTAAAGAAACCTGCAACGTAGTCAATTTACTGTGGAGAGGCAGAAGCATGTTGACTAAGCTGTAGTTGTACCATTCATTATGTTAAAATTGATGCATGAGCTAAATTAGCTAATATGATAATGTTAGCTTAAATGCTGGCAGTAGCATGTGGAGCAACAGGACCATGTTGTTTTAATTTTACTTACTCCATTCAGTATACTAAACATGTGTAATTAATGAGAAAATTAGCTAAAAGCTAACTATAGGTAAAAGTGCTAGTGCACTAGTCAAAGACAGTGAAATGTTAACTTTTGTACAAATGCTAATTAACTGCCTTGCTGTGCAAGGCAGTTCACTATCCTAAGAAAAAAATTACATAAAAAAAGCTAATATTATTGCACCGCCTCTGGCGGTGCACTAACACGAGAAGAATATGCAGACTTTTATTTTGAAACTTTCAGTTAGCTTCTTTTTAACTACCACACCATTTCAATGTGTAACAGTAGTTTGTTTAAACCAGTCACATAAAGCACAAAAGAGGAAATACTCTATGTGAAAAATGTCAAGGATTTTATTTTGAAATTTTCAGTAAGCTTCATTTTTGTTACTCATTGGATTAATGGCCACATTAATCCAACGTGTAACAGTCCAGCTATATAATGCCCCAAACAGCAAGTAGTTCTAAATGCCAGCTCAGCCCTAATGTGTGGTATCTGAGAGTTCTACCATGTTGTAGTTCTTCTATAGTAATTAATCCCCAGCCAACTGCTGTGTGTGTGCTGCGCAAGGCAGTGCACTAGGGGGCAGTGAACTGCTACTCTTTGTGCTAATATACTGAGAAAAAAAAGGTTAAAAAAACATTATTGCACTGCCTATGGCGGTGCACTGACGTGAGAGGAATATGCAGGCTTTTATTTTGAAAGTATCAGTAAGCTTCATTTTAATAACGCGCTAAATCAATGTGCAACTCTGGTTTGTTTAAACCAGTCCCATAAAGCCCAAAAGAGCAATAACCTGATGTGATAAATGTCATGGCTTTTATTTTAAAATTTTCCGTAAGCTTCAATTTAAATAGACAAACTAATCCAATGTGTAACAGTGGTTTGGTTAATCCACCAATTTAATGCCCAAAACAACAAGTAGATCTAAATGCTAGCTCATCCCTATGTGCTATTTGAGAGTTCCGCCATGTTGTAGTTCTGACCTTCAGTCCTTGTAATTCTAAAGAGCAGCTCAACTATCGTGTGAGTGAGACACAAAGAGAGAAACAGAATTCTGTTTGAAGCAGTTAGTTTATCTGAACAAAGCAGTCCAAATATCTCCATCCTATTCAGGATCTTTTAGAGTGATCCGAAAACCGTGTGAAGCATATAGTCAAGAGGGCTCAAATGCTAATGTTTGTGCTAATGTTAATGAACTGCCTTGCTGTGCAAGGCAGTTCACTATCCTGACAAATAAATAACATAAAAAAGGCTAATATTATTGCAATTATGTTTTATGGTTTAGAATTATAAAGTATACTCTATATTTCAAAATTAATATGTACAAATATAGCAAACAACTCATGTATATTAAATTATTATCAATAAAATGTAGGTAATCCATTCGTTCCTGTTCTACTATTTACAAAATATCAAATCAAGATTCCAAAAAATTTATAACTTTCCTAAATATATTTAAATCCTGGCAATTACTTCTCCTGGCAATTTTAGCACACTATAAATTTCAAAATCAATATGTACAAATACAGGAAACAACTCATGTTTAGAAGATTATCATCAACAAAATGTAGGTAATTCATTCATTTGTGCACAAACACATCACTTTGCATGGAAGGGGCACAGACAAAATATTGTTTTGCTTCCAATAGTCCTGAATACTGGGCAGTGAAACTAAAGACATATATATCAGTAGACCAAAAAAATTGTACAGATCTTCCATTTCAATGTCATTCCATTTGTACTTTTTCCCTAATGTATTTTTTGCTGCATTTTTGTTTGTGTTGAGGCAAATTGCTTTCACTGTCAGTGGCAAAATATAATAAAAAAAGATATTTTGGACTATGAGAAGACAGGTTGTTTATTTGGACACCGGGTGTTCGCCGTGGCTGAAACCTGCTTTACTCCCGGCCCACAGTCAGGATCCTCCTCCGTCTTCCAGGGATCACTGTGGCTCAGCAGCGCCACCTCTCGGTGATCGAGACCGCGCAGTTGCACAGCGCCGCCTACTTCTCAGTTTCAATCTTCGCTTAGCTACGTTTGTCCCTACGTTTGTCCCTATGTTTGTCCCTATGTTTGTCCCTACGTTTGTCCCTATGTTTGTCCCTATGTTTGTCCCTACCTCATCTTCTTGCTGATACTCATGTTCTCTCTCTCTTCCCGATATGAATGACTGAATCGCTACATTGTCATCAGAATCCTCGCTGTCTGCTTCAGACTCAGACTGCGAGTCTCCCTCATCTTAGAGCTCAAAAAAGAGCTTTGCTGCCTGCTCCACATTCATTCTTCTCATCATTCTTTACAGAAAACAAATACAATGTCCGAATACAAATTACGAGGTTGATTTTACTGATCGTCTGATATCCAACTATCTGTTGACGTGCCTCTCTTTTTTCTGTTTCTCAGTTCCGCGTTACTTTTTTTTTTTTTTTTTTTTTTTTTACTTTTTCGCGCCGTTACTTGCGTCACTGTCCGTTTATCTGCAACAAATGTGAACTCTTTATCAGTTGGAATACGTGAGGCTCGAGTGAGGGAATCTGTTATATTGTATTCTTTGTGTTGCGGAGAGCGCTCCGTTTCACAGTGGAACGGAGCGGGTTTTACAATTCGGCTAACTGAAACAAATATGGTTTACATATTTAAGCATAACTCCGGTTTTACTTGGCCTATTAACACATTTAAAACTGTTGTGTAGTTTAACATGTGCACTTTAAACACCAGTAGAAAGTGAGACTGGGGGAGGCGGAGTCTTGCTGCTACGACGCGCCAATCAGACATGTTAAAAAGACTCGGATACGCGTCAATTGTCTCCGAATTAAGCATACTCCTCTCACAGAAAAGCAAATCAGCGTGAAGCGCGCCCAACAGGTGGACTTTGTTGGATTCTGAGGTGAATGAAGCTCTTTTATTTAACCCCTTGTTCGGGCCGTTGTTTACAACGATAGAATCAACAGCGCCTGCTGTGTCTTTGTAAAACCATCCCCGCGCTAAATTGACTCTTTAGCGTATCTTCAGAATAGTTGAGCAGCGTCTCTATTATCGACCTGTACGGTGGGTGGAGCTTGATTGAGATATCAAACGGTCCCCCAGCGTGATGTCGCATTGTGAAAATATCGTGTTAAGAGGATAATTAATTAATCCAACAGCGTCCTGTTGAGAAAAATTATTATTTTGAGTGTTTAACACAGTTTAAACCTTTTAGAACGAATTTCTTAAGTTTGAACAGGTTTTGTGTGAGTGATCTTAAAACCCGAAGTATTTAAGTACAAAGGAGAATAGAGAATCTGCAAGAGAATTTTGCTCAGACCCCTGGAGTCTTATCATTAAAGACAGGAGGTCATAAATTAACATATGCAGGGAGGTGGAGGACATTATCACTTGAATTACTCTGAGAAAGGGAACTTGGTCGGTTGACGTAACCAGGATGATAAGTTTCCAAACTAACATCTGACATGGTGCAAAAACTGAATATAACATAAAATGTTTTAAATCACTAACATTTATTTGTAAGACATTTTTCTTAGTTATTAATACATGTTTTGACTAAAAATTCTATTATCTTGTTTTAGAATTAATTTAGTTAATGATGAATGTATTTGAAATTGTATTATTTCTGACTATATTAGAATCACATGAAAATGTTTTGTTTAGTATTAGAAATACTTAGGTTTATGGTGAATGAATGTCTTAATTCTTATTTGTTTCTAATTCCTAATTAGAAACAGGAATTGTACTTCATTATTTTCTGTTGATATTTATCTATTGCTTTTTGGTTTGATATCAGGACTAACTTTGGGAGATGCTGAGTGCAGAAGAACAAATTGGGTTTTTGGAGAACTTTTCATTGAATTAAAAAGTACAGAATTAAGGTTTGTTCCTTGCAGAGCAGAAGAGAAACCAGAATTTCACAGCTACCTGTGAGGTTTCTGCATATGTTTCTCTTTGCCAGATGGCCGTAGAGCCACAGAGGCCGGATACTGTTAAGAAAATAAATTTAAAATAAGTTAGTTTTAGAATTTATCATGACTTGATTGAAATACCATAATTATAGTTTTAAAATTTATAACATATTCTGACCTATTGATATATTTTACTGTAGTTAAAGCAGATTGTTTGCCAAGATCTTCTGATCTGCTCTTTGTCTGTTGGGAAACAATCAGTAGGAAGTTCTAGCTTTTCACACTGATCTGTGAAAGCCATAAACCACCATGAATTCGGAGAGTCTGCTTCCACCTTATTTAACAAAAGGTGTTTGATCTTGCGACCAAACTGCGGGACTTTTTCTAAATTTAAAAGGGCCAGAGATGCCTTCCAATTGGTCAAGTAGAGATACGCCTTATTTGAATACATTAAAGAGGAAAACACACCTACAGGTATAAAAGTTTGTGCACAAGGGAAACAATTCAGAAAAAAGCTGATTTATTTTACTTCTGCACCAGCTCTTTCTCCAAGGACGTCCTTGATATTTCTTTGTCTTCTTGTCTCAGGTAACAATGTTTGTATCTGTGTTTCTTTAGTTTCCTGTACTATCTTATATTTTCTTCTGATTGGATTAAATCCTGTAATTCTGTGACGTCAACACGCATTGTTGTGTTTTTGTCCCCGCACGTGGCCACGCGAGAAAACCCGGGATCAAAAGGAAGTATCAGAGCCAGAGTTTTGCTAAATTTACCAGTAATATAAAAATTCTTCCTTAACATTTGGGGGCTCGTACCGGTTCCGAAGTTTCGGACGTGCGCCTGTGGGGACTTTTTAATTCGTCTGGGTCTGACGCTGCGGTCTGGTAAGCCTGTGTTAAGTTTGCGGGCGGCGCCGCTTCGTTTGACCTTCCGACTTCCCTTTGCTGTGCGACGCCGCAGAATTATGGAATTCTCTGCAATGTCATAGAAAATTCCCCCGAAAAGAGCAAACATAGTTTAATGTTAATGAATGAATACACACTACAGGGAGCCGGTGGCGGGCTCAAACAGGGAAACGGCGCAGTCTCTGTCTCAAGCTAGGCTTTAATTTGTGGCCTGCAGGAACGTTACTGTGCCTGTAAACTAACAAATTTAATTGGATTTAATTTTGTGTGTTCTAGTTGTAGATTGGCTTGATTCGGCCAGGGAATTTGCTCGTTCCTCAAGGACTGAATTTTAAGGGTTAAATTGGCTGAGTCTGTCGCTTTGGGCGATTTAAGAGACTTTTGATAAATTATTATTTGGCCGGGTTTTGATGTCGCCTTCTTCGCTGGCTCTTCGTAAATTATGTAGCTGGGCGGATTGATGGAAGAACATATTGAAATTGAGTTTTGACCCGACTCTGAAATTGAGAAGTTGTTGAAAATGTAGAAGTTGTTGTGTAGAAGTTGTTGGAATTTCTTGCGTTGCAGTAGAACTATATTTTAGCCGGCTTCAAAATGTTTCCTCTCTTCTTCGTTTTTCCTGTTACCTGAGCCTGTCTCTCTTGTTCTCTGTTTTTCTCTGTATCTGTGCTGTTTGTATGTAAAGAGCTCTGTGTGTCTGTGGCGCTGTGTGAGCGAATCAGTGTGAGTGGGACGCTGCGTTTGAAAACTGCTGTTTGTGTGATTTGAATTCGTGTTTTGCGCTGCGGATCTTGTGTTAAGTTAAATATGGATATTGATTTGTTAAATGATAAGATTCTGAGTTTCTGTTCAGGTCCGTGGAAATCTTTGAATGAACAGATCACAGGTTTACTTAGCGTTTTGGAACAATTGGGGTGGAACACAGTTAAAGTGACGGCAGACGATTTGAAACGGGAAGTATTACAACAGCATAAACTTTTAAATACCGAAATGCCTTTGGGCCTAATTTTAAGTCAGGCTTTGAAACGGGCAGTCGCGGATGAGACTGCAGCCCGGTCAGACCTTCGTGAAGCTGGTTTGTTCACTAAGGGTGCCGCTTTTCAAAACCTGGAGAAGGCAGAGCAGATCAGGCACGAATGGGCTCGTTGCTTGGTTTTTTGGCAAGGAACAGTTCATCTCCATAAACAGAGCTCAGATGTAGGGATTTTTCCCCCCTTGGCTCCTTTGTTTATTCCAAAATTTACTTGGGACCTTACTAATAGTCCCAGACTCTATTTGGACAGGGGTATTGAAATCTGGATTAAACATACGGGATTACATCCGGCTAATCATTCAGAGCAGAGGGAACAATTTCGTCGGGCCATCCTAGCTGGTGTCCCTTCTTCTGTAGCTGAAAAGATGACCCAAAATCGGGAGCTGATAGGTTGTGATCATGCTGAGTGGGAGAAACATCTGTTACATCATTTGCATGTGTTTCAGGATGCGGAGAGGACTGAGGTTGATGAGCTGGAGCGGTTAAAGAAACAATTGCTTAAGCTTCAGATAAAGGAGGCTAGATACAAAGTGATGAAACATGAAAAACAAATGCAGGTGGGAGTTGATGCATTATCAGAAAATTTTCCACCTGTTTTGGGTCGGGTTCCTGCTCCAGCAACACATTCTGGCCCTCGCATGTATGCAGCTGCATCTTGGCAGAATTTAGCTCCAGGCTGGCGTGGCAAAAGGAAAAGGGCACCCGGTTTCTCAGGTGTGAGGGGAAGAGGTCAACAAGGTGTGAACTGCAGGGACATGTGTTTTTATTGTGGTGAACAAGGCCACTGGGTTCGACAATGCCCACACAAGCTTCATATTCCTGTTGGAGGCAGTACGGCTGACATATAGCTGCCAAGAGAAGCACCAGATCCTGCGTCGGTCCCATGATGTGATGCACAGTGCAAACAAGCTGGACGATATTGACACACACGCAGGACCTTTTGATCTGAGATCACTGCCAGATCTCCTGATCGACGTGAAGAATGATGGACATTTGTTGCCATTTTGTGGTGGTTGCAGGAGTGGCACACTCCATACTGAACACTGACCTCTCTGACTGAATAAAATCAGTGGTTCTTTTCTCTGCAGTACACTGGACTCTGCCTGTCGCCACATTTTTGCACACGCTTGTGCATGATTTTACACATGGACATTTTCTGCTGCAGTTATCAGTGGAGCACCTGGCTGACAGCTGGACACGAATGAACACACCAAGCTTTGGTCCTGCTTCTCACTTTGGAAACCCTAGATCCGAACACTTGTGTTCTCTGGGCTGATTTTTGACCTTTTCCCATGCCACCCTGTTTTAAATTATTTAATTGGACAGAATGTTCCAGGAGTAGTGATGTAACTTTAGTAGGTAGTGCCTGGAACATGTTTTTGCATTTTTGTGGCTAATAACTGTTGCTGGTGCATGAGTTTGACTCAAAAGCACGCTAGAAGTGGCAGTGCCATATGTCTTTTGGCTCTGCACTCTGGCTCATAGCCTTAGTTATTGGGAGGTGTAATTCATGCTCCCTGTTGATTCTAGACTGACGTATATTCCTGCTCCTCGCTTTTTCTTCTCCCATCCATGAAACATATGAAATATAGTGTTCTGGGCCACATGTCCCACTGACTTGGGGCACGCTGACATCACACCTGTTGCTTTTGATTTTTAACAGGTCCTCCCTTTTGGTCGTTTACATAAGTCTGCTGCAGTGGAGGGGACAACAGAAGCTGGCCCGAGTGTTACTTATTAGAGGTCAAGCTTTTATTCAGTAAAGAAAGGAATAATATTTTGTTAAATGCACTTACACTGTGTTCTTGGATAAAGGCTGCACATACTTGTTATCACATTCAGTTAGTGAGTGTTATACACTGTGTACATCTGAGCTGTCAGTCTTCAGGAACAGAGCTTCTTTTAGTTTTGATATTTTTTTTTTCATTTTCATTTTTGTTGTTTCAAATCATTTAGATGTCTGCAAGTCACAGAGCTGTGAGTTTGAATCACCCCGGGATATGACTGTGGTGGACATGCTGCACTTTCTTTGTATGACTAGGAATGGTAGGAACTATGCTCCTAGATTATCCTGATAACGATTGGCTCTAACTTGTTGCCATTTGCAATTTAGTTTGGATGTTTCTGTGGCTGAACTGAGTGCACACAGTTCTGCCTCAGAAACAGGGGGAGAGCACATCTGAGTGCCACAAGTGAAAGATTTGAGAAGTCTGTACACAGACGGTTCCTGTTGTAAATATGAAATAAAAGCAGCATATGCACTACTTTAAGATTTAAGTAGTGAGTTTCAGGAACAGAACCAATCCATAAATTGAATTTTGTTTGTGTGGCACATTTCAGTAGCAGGGCATTTCAAAGTGCTTTACATAATTGAAATAAAACAGCATGTGACATTGAGTAAACAGTGAGATAGAGAGATTTAAAAAGATACAAATATTAAAACCCACACTCCTTTTAGGACTTCAGTTTAACGACGTTTAACTGGGACTTTAGTCAAAAACATAGAAGACAACAAATGCAGGGTTCTTAAAAACGCATAAAATATGAAACGGAAATGGAAATTGGTAGAAGCATTATTCCTGTGTTAATTTGTTATTGTGATTGAAACAGGGGTCATGAAGAAAGCAGGACAAGAGTGACAGCTGAAGGCGCTGCCACTGACAAACACAGCCAAGAAGGCTGTTTGATTCTTGTCATTCCTTTAAATGGTAAGTATTAGAACTGAAGCAGGTGGAATAGAATCATCTGTACAAGATATTTTAACACAAAAAGGGAGTGTCACCACTGGAGCTGTCTGATGAGCAATAAGGAGTCAGTTAATGACCGACTCTGACAAGGACTGAATGGTAAGGTGATTCTTTCTCCGGATATGAGACTCCAGGTTCTTCAAGAAGTCTATGGACTTGGCATGAAAGGATTTCACAGGTGATGAAAACCTGGAGCACAGGTGGTATCTTTTCTCAAAGACAGGGTTAAAGGATAGATATGCTGACGCTGGTAGGTATTAATCCCTCTGGATGCAATACTCAAGATACCTGGAGGCGTGGCCAGCGCAAAGAAGACAGCAAAGCTTTCATATTCTGCTTGATCAATCATTACATTCCACGCTATGGATTTCTAACGAAGATCAGGTGAGTAAATGGTACTCCTTTTAGGAATCAAGATCTGCAGAATGTGGAACAGATGCTCGGATTGACCCATTTATTCGGTACAGTATATTATCCCCAATCACAAGGCAAGGTTGAGAGAGTAAATAAAACAAAATTGGCTATAAACTGTGCACAGTCTAAATTTAAATTGGGTAAATGCATCGCTTATTATTGGATGTTTGTTTGAATGTCCATTAACAAATCAACAGGGTCCATATGAGCTCCACACAAGAAGGATGTTTCCAGCACCTGCACTCGGATTCCAGAATGGACAGGTGAACCTGCACATTTATTTCATAATTATGTTTTTAGTGAGTCACAGGTTCTGGCAACAGAGTTTGCAAAATACCAGACGTCATAGGACCGTCCAGGCTCAGGACCGGTTCCAGGAATCAACTGGGTGTGGCTGAAGGTCATCAAAAGACAGTGGTCTGAACCTCGCTTCACCAGACCATACCAACTCGTGGAAAGGACGTCTCATGCTGTCCGTCTGCAAGGGAAAGGAGACACCTGGTTCCATTGGAGTCACTGCACAACAGCTGAGGAGCCACAACGCGCTCCGAGACGTACAAGAAGATCTGCAACTTCAGACGAGGAGCGTCTGCAGGCACTTCCCAGGACCGAGGAGGATCAGCAATTCCTGCCATGACCACTTCTAATTCCTGGAATTCGAGGCTTAAAAGGCCCGGACAGGCATAATACTCCTGTTTCCGGTGTCCTTATATTGAGAAAAGGAGATTGCACCCTCTCCTTAAACTCACTGTTATATTGGCACAATAAATCCAATTTTCAGTGAGCAACGGACACTCAGGTGGGAACCTGAGGTTTAGACCCGACGAGGAAAACAGGTTACACGAAGGATCAAGTTACAAGAGGATCACCGTTAACACATCTTCTCTCTTTTGCGTATTTTCGTCTTTTCTTGCGAACTCAATGAACTTTCGTTTCTTTTTTCGCGCGTATTTTTAGATCATTTCTGGACGAAGAACTTCTTTTGTTTTTGAGGAAAGGCAAAGAAGAAAGACACAGACTCTAAGACTATTATTGAATTCTGTAAAAAAGAAACGTGTAATTGATTTTTATGTGTTCTAATTTCTTTTTCCTTGACAGCTTTGTTTTTGGTGTTGCTTTTTACACTGTTGAAGGATTGTAATTGTTATGATCAGTATTGATTTTGTGATTAGTGTCCATCTTTGGTAAGTTTTGTGTACCTCAGTCATTTTTCCATTTTATCATTTTTGGGTGATGATTTGTAATGTGTTTTGCTTGTTTTGAAATAATTGAGTTATAGGATTTTTAAAAGGTTAATAGGTATTTTTACATTTAAATTGAGATTGTTACAAATTTTTGCAATACTTCAGGTGAGTATTAAATTACTGGACAGAACAAATCTATCATCTACAGGTAGAATAAGGAGTTTAATTTTAGATGCATAAAACTGCTAAGGGTAGCAGAGGCCCACCTGCTCCGCCTCCCTATCAGATGCTTTACTGTGGTGCTGCAGATGAGGGGGATGTGGAGCTGAGGGGTCCTGTTGAAAAGGGGGACTGTATAAGGTAATGTTTTGGTTATTCTAGTACACGGAATTTTTTTTGTTCCTATATTGGAAGGCCTAATCAATTTATTTGTGAGGTCTGTGTATCTCAGACCTCAAAAGGGGGACTGTTGAGAAAAATTATTATTTTGAGTGTTTAACACAGTTTAAACCTTTTAGAACAATTTCTTAAGTTTGAACAGGTTTGTTAGTGATTTAAAACGAAGTATTTAAGTAAAGAAATAGATCTGCAGGAGATTTCGGCTCAGACCCCTGGGGTCTTATCATTAAAGACAGGAGGTCATAAATTAACATATGCAGGAAGGTGGAGGACAGTATCACTTGAATTACTCTGAGAAAGGGAACTTTGGTCGGTTCACGTAACCAGGATGAGAAATCTTCCAGAACTAACATCTGACATGGTGCAAAAAACTGAATATAACATAAAATGTTTTAAATCACTAACATTTAATTTGTAAGACATTTTTCTTAGTTATTAATAACATGTTTTGACTAAAAATTCTATTATCTTGTTTTAGAATTAATTTAGTTAATGATGAATGTATTTGAAATTGTATTATTTCTGACTATATTAGAATCACATGAAAATGTTTTGTTTAGTATTATAAATTACTTAGGTTTATGGTGAATGAATGTCTTAATTCTTATTTGTTTCTATTCTAATTAGAAACAGGATTGTACTTCATTATTTTCTGTTTTATTATCTATTGCTTTGGTTTGATATCAGGACTAAACTTGGAGATGCTGAGTGCAGAAGAACAAATTGGGTTTTGGAGAACTTTATTGAATTAAAAGTAATATTAGGTTTGTTCCTGGCAGAGCAGAAGAAGAAACCAGAATTTCACAGCTCCTGTGAGGTTCTGCATTGTTTCTCTTTGCCAGATGGCTGTAGAGCCAAGGAGAGACTGTTTAAGAAATAAATTTAAAATAAGTTAGTTTTAGAATTATTATGACTTGATTGAATATCATAATTATAGTTTTAAATTTATAACATATTCTGACCTATTGATATATTTTACTGTAGTTAAAGCAGATTGTTTGCCAAGATCTTCTGATCTGCTTTGTCTGTTGGAACAATCAGTAGGAAGTTCTAGCTTTTCACACTGATCTGTGAAGCATAAACCACCATGAATTCGGAGAGTCTGCTTAACTTATTTAACAAAAGGTGTTTGATCTTGCGACCAATGGGGACTTTTTCTAAATTTAAAAGGGCCAGAGATGTCTTCCAATTGGTCAAGTAGAGATACGCCTTATTTGAATACATTAAAGAGGAAAACACACCTACAGGTATAAAAGTTTGTGCACAAGGGAAACAATTCAGAAAAAAGCTGATTTATTTTACTTCTGCACCAGCTCTTTCTCCAAGGACGTCCTTGATATTTCTTTGTCTTCTTGTCTCAGGTAACAATGTTTTTATCTGTGTTTCTTAGTTTCCTGTACTATCTTATATTTTCTTCTGATTGGATTAAATCCTGTAATTCTGTGACGTCAACACGCATTGTTGTGTTTTTGTCCCCGCACGTGGCCACGCGAGAAAACCCGGGATCAAAAGGAAGTATCAGAGCCAGAGTTTTGCTAAATTTACCAGTAATATAAAAATTCTTCCTTAACAGTCCCCGGCATCCAGGTCTGATCCATCGGCTTTCGTGATCTTCACCCGCAGGTACGGCCAATCAACACCTGCTTAATTCCTCTGACTGTACGACGTTTTAAAATTTTCTCCACTTGGAACATTTTATCTTTACACAATCTCACTTTTTGAAGTTCATGCGAGTAAAACGTTCCCCTAATTGCTTCACCGTCCAAATCTTTGAGTTTGTATACAGGGGGAGACCGATATATTTTTTCAGTCACTGTGAACAGCTCGTCTGTGAAGCTCTGTTCATATTTTTTTTCAAAAAGGCCGCGCGTTTTGGACACCCTAACGATGTCCCCTTCTTTAAATGCAGCCCTGGATGGCTTACAGTAGCTGTTGGTCGGTTTAAGATACATATTTTTGAATACTTGAAGGGCGTTTTTATCATCCACTTCCATGGGGGTCATCTTGATGCTGGTATGGTAAGAGTTATTGTAATTTTTTAGCAGGTGCGGGAGCACGTCGATATAACGACGGGTATTGTTTGCGGTAAAATATCTCCACATACGTGTTTTTAAAGTCCTATTAAATCTCTCAATAACTGAAGCTTTCGTCTCGCTGGCTGTGGCGAAATGCACTATGCCGTGTTTAATCATTAAACTGTTAAAGTTTTTATTAAAAAATTCTGTGCCTGCATCCGTCTGAAGTTTTTTCGGTATCCCGCTGTCTCTGAAAATTGATGTAAAAGCTTTGACCACCTCTGATGCCGTCTTGCTCTTCAGTGCGCGCACATATGCTCGTTTGGAAAAAATCTATTATCGTTAACAGGTAATTATAACCGTCATTTTGTTCTGACAAGTTTCTCATATCGCAAAGGTCTGCCTGAAATTGGTTTAGCGGCCGTGTTACAAAAACTGTTTCTCAGAAAATGCACCCTTGCTGGTTTATGCAAAGTGTAGCGGTCTTGTCCTGATAAAAAGTCTTGAACTTTTTTAATTGCTATATGCTTTCCAGTTTCGCGCTGCACGGCTTGTTGCAGTCTTTGAACTCCGCCGAGGCTTCCTGGATGTTCGGGGTTGTAATACACCTCGTTCAATAACTCGGCCTCCGCCATTTCGTCTTATCCGGACGAGGGTGGTTTATTAAGAAAAGAGAAAATCAGACGGTCAAAATTTATTTATTTGTTTTCTTTAATTTCAAAATGGTATTTGGAAAATTCAATAAAATACAAAATCCAGAGAGAAACATTCGTAATATAAAAATCATGCAGTAACACTCAAAAAAATTTGTTATCTTTAATTTCAAAATGGTATTTAAAAATGCAATAAAAACATTCGTAATAAAATACAAAATCTAAGAAGAAACTAAAAACATGCAATTTCATAAAAACGGTGTTTAAATTGATTTAAGAAGATACAAAATCTAGGTTGAAACTAAGGCAATAGCAAAAAAAAAAATGTAATACCGGCTTCGTGAGGACTCAATCATCACCCTGAGAATAGCAGTCTGAAACACAGCGGAGCTGTCTCAGCTTTTCCTCTGTCATTTCATCATACATCTCACTAATAGCGCTCTGGAACCTGAACGCAGATTTCAGTTCGCACAACACAGTTTCAGCTATTACCTTCACCACGGGGTCGTCCGCATGCATATTATGTTGTTTCAATAGATTCTGAACAGCCGGAATGAAACGCGGATTCAGAAGCCTCTGCATTATTCTGTAAAAATGTAGCTGATAAAAGTCCTCTTCTGGTTTTTCGAGGCATTGGTGCTGCCGCTGACTCGGGTGCTCGATTATACATCCATGACAGGTTTCTTTGATGTGCTTCAAACAGGTGATGTTGAATAAGTGAAGCAGGGCGGTCTTGACTATGTTTATGAGCGTGGTTGACAACCAGCCATCAACCTCGTCCTGGTGTGATGCAGGGGAAGGCGGCGGAGTCGATGGGCATCCGGAGTAATCGCTGGCTTGCTCTGCAGCGTCTGCGGAGAGAATCGGTGAAGCTGGAGGCCCTGCTGGACAGCCGTAGCTGTCGTCAGCATGCTCCGCTGCGCAGGGTAGCGGTGTAGATCGAGTGAGGAGCCCAGTTCCAGCTGAACCATGACGGCTCGGTGGAGGGCTCCGAAGTCGTCGCTGATCAGACCCACAAGCTCCCCCTCTTCCTTCTCTTCCTCCTCTTCTCAGTTGTAGATGGCTGGGACCAGGTCTCTGTACCATAATCCGGTATGGTCAGCATTAAAAAATCCGTAGGAGACATCGCTGAAGAAGAAGCAGAAGAGGAATACAGGACCGGTGACGGCGGATGGTACGGGTCCATGTTGTGGCCTGGTGGAGATGCCGGAGAAAACATACTCTCCGCAGGTCGGCCGGATTCACCCCAACATGAAGTCCACATTACCGGTCGGTGTAAGGCGGTTGTTCTATCGCAGGTCAACGTCGGGAGTCTCAGCTCAGCAGCTCAGCAGCCCCTGGCAGGGAGGGAAATGGAGATGTGTCTGGGCAAATGTCCTGGTATATATACAGAAAAGGGGCGTGTCATCAATAACCACGCCCTGGACGGGTGGGGTTGTGCTTAGAAGAGGGTGGGGCCGTCATCGAGTGAGAGAACAGGAAGCTCCAGTTTTCTTTTGATGGAGAGCATCTCGCACCATGAACGCGAGTTCCGAAAGAGTTGGAGACGTAGTTTCAAACAAATCCCCCGACCCGGGCTTGCTGTTCCTCGGTTTGGATGCACGTAGAGTCCACCGGCCGGTTATGGTGCTTCTAGATTCCCATTTTGCACTAAACAACACGGGACCCTTGGCTATTTCATCGTCCGTCGGGAAGCAAAGCTTTCTACCAGATTTTCTCGCACGCTTTGCAGGACGGGGATCGTACAGGTGATCGCATTCTTTCTCCTCCTGGAATCAAATATAGTAATCAAACTGAGTTCAAATACAAGGAAATGACAAAAAGAAAGGACTAAACCTCTGATTATAACAATGGTAACTCTACAATAAAACAATGAATGTTGTTTTTTGCACTTTTACAAAATTCACTTGACAATCCCTTTTAAACCAATTTGCTCTCCATGGAGACGTTGGGACTCAACGGCCCTCAGAGCGAGCCAACGCCAAAAAACCCCTTAGAAAATCAGCCAAATGGTGCACAAAACCCAACAACATATTGTGGTTAATCGAGATGTTAAATATCCCACACGATAGCCTTGGTGCTTTTCCCCAACCACACACTGACCTGAAGAGGAACTAAACAAGGAGTCAGCAATGACGACCACCGGTGTTGTTACCATCCAGATTGCATTTGAGACAAACCAGAAGTCCATCCCAAAACCAACCTGGAAGCAACGCCCCCAAACAAAGGTTCAGCATTGCCATTACCGCTCCTGTCCCCACCTCAGGAAAGCACCATTAAAAAAAGACAGATGAACATGCCAAACTGCAAATGATAAAACAAAACAAAATAATGTGGTGCCATTTTTAGGTGCACCACATTTAGTACTATTTTTTTTAAAAGCTAAAGATTAAATGTAACCTACCCTGTAAAATATTTAATTGAGCTGCGATTATTTGTACTGTCTCTGTCCATGAGCCATGATTTTACTGTAGGTCGCTGCAAATGGTTAACCTACATTGGACCTGAATCTAGCATTTTATAGACACAAGATTATCTAACTCCAGCAGAATTAAAATAGTTATTTACCAGGAGACCAACGCAAATAGAAATAACATGGTTTTTGTGTTGTTTGTGTTAGTAATAGGCTATTTACTTAAAATAGCACAACTCACTTTCACACAGGCAGAAACAAGAAGACAGGCATTTAATGTTTCTTTTTATCCTCATTTTTTAGCCAACCTTACATAATTGTTCGCATTCAGTCTTTTGAAAACTTTCCTTAGGCTTCTTGTATAAGATGAAGTTTGTAGCACCAGATGGTTATTTAGTATTCATGTAATGCTTGGCAAATCCCCAAAATTATATGACAAGTCTTTTTTGCCAAAACAATATGAATCACATGTTAGATGTACACCTTTATTTAATATTTAAATATTTAAACTGCTCCAACCCGTTTAGGGCATAAGCACATTGCTATGATCCATTTTGCTCAGTTTTTAACTGGAAATACCCACTTACTGATTATCATCTGCATTGTGTGTTTCATTCAGGTTATTTAGCTGAATAACAGTACTTTATATTTGTTGGTACATTTTCTACTGCTGGATTTCTTTCAGTAATTGTCATTTTTACATAATGTAAATTATGAAAGCTATGATTCAAAAAAATATATAAAAGCAATAGCAAAAATCTTAAAAATTTAGTTTTGAGATGTTTAATATGTTTGTTTTTGAAGTGTTTTTAATACATTATTTAATTATTATATTGCTGTAATCATTAAAAAATCTTTATGACACTGAATCCTTCAATATTTAAATGCAGATGCCTAGAGGAAAGTCTTATCAAGATCTCTTGCTGCTCATCGACTGATGGAAACAGCTGGAGTCCGAGTAGGAAACCCAGAAACCCTTTTGTTACACTAAAGTGAAACAAAAGACCTCCAGTGGTTGTGTTTCACTTTAGTGTTTATTTTAATAAAAAATGTTAAATGTGATGGTGTATTTGTATGACATGAAATATTCAGAGTACATATTTTACTTTTCTTTAAACAACTTATTTCTAATTTGCTTGTTCTTCAATAGGGAGTGGAACCGGCTGGCGACATCGAGTTAAAGACTGGCCCTCCAGTTCATTTACCAATCATTGTCACAAGCTTGTAATTCCAGAGGAGCACTCTGATAGAAAAGTAAGTGTAATTAGAATTTATTTCAAATAGAATATGTTTACATATTTCTCATCTTGCTGTTTTTTTTCTGTTTTGAAGTTTGTGCTGCTGATTGGCGCGTCTCATCTGCGATTGTTTGTTGACAGGATTGTTAAGATTTCTGAGAGGTGCATTGATTTTGGAGTGATGTGCACTCCTGGTGCGTCTGCAGCTAACTTGCGCATTGAGGCCTACCAAGCTATTGTTCTCCGTCAGCCTGATGCTGTCTGTGTGACGGCTCCTTCAAATAATCTTACTGCATCCCTTAATCCAGAGGAAGCGGGAGAGGAATTTGAAAAGTACCTTTTCACTGACTTGTATTGTTGGCTAAAGGTATTGTCGAGAAATCTGGTATGAGTATGTGAGATCTGTCCAGGCACGCAGAAAACGGAATAAAGGCTTGAGAAATAACAGTAAAACCTGTATGATGATTTAAAGATGATTATGGTTTTGTAACAGGATTAAAATAATAATATACATGCTAATGAAGGAATGTCAGTAGTATATAACCAAATGTATGTATTCTGTACTTTTAATCAAAGAATGTTATAATATGCTCTGTACTTTTCATCAGTTGAAGGTTATAATGCTTTATGGAACTTGAGGTTTAAACAACTTGATTGTTGTATGATACTCATTGATTAAGGAATAAAGATGATTAGTGAGGAAAGAACATACTGAGGTAAAAGGATAGAGTAAAAGCATTGAATATGTTTGAACATGTTCTTTCAGCATTGGACATGTCTGAGCATGTCTGGAGCGATGGGTGAGGCTTAATTAGAAGCATATGGTCAACAGTAAGCGAGTAATAAGGAAAGAATGTGTCACGAGGGAGTTGGGGGAGGATGGAACTCTCTACCGACAGTGAGACGCAAGGGGACGGTTACGCAGCCCTGCCCCGAAGGCGGCCCTACGTTGAGAGGGTTTTAAAAGGTGGAGCTCAGGGGAGAAACGGGGTTCTTCGTCCGCAGTGCAGAAAAGGAGTCAGCAGAGGAAGCCTTCTAAAGATCAGCAGAGGATTACACCGAGGGACCGAGGGAAACTTACTCCACAACTTCACGCTGCCTAGAAGGGACGAGCTCCACCCGCCACCAACCCTGGTTCCAGATCCGACCGAATCCTCTGCCTCTACCCAACGCTCTCCAGATCACCGCAGCTGACTTGGAAAAGAGACGGAGGTCTTTTAAAGACAAAGAGTCTGCACGTTTAATGGAAAGCAGGAGCCTGCTCTCCGCTTCTCTTCAGTAAAGAGGACTTTGCTCCGGCTGGACAAAGACTCTGACCAAGGACACCTAAAGATTACAGCTGCGGAAACCAAGGACCATGGGGTATGAGTTGACCAGCTTCCCCAAAAGCCTTGCTCAGTGAATTTAGAGAAACAGGTTAGGCATGAGAACAAGGATAGGATGTGATTGATCCTAGTTGATTTCATTATAATATTGGTTTTGTTTTTTATAATTCTTGGGAATTTAATCTGTTGTCATATGCCCCTGCTAAAGCTTGCTTAATAAAATTGTAATTCTAAATTCTAATGAGAATTGTGAACAGTGAGTTTAATTGTGTCAGTCTTAATTATTGTTGGTTCTCCTAATTGTGGTAAAGTTAACATACATGATTCTAGAGAATGGATGGCTTTGTGTTTCCTCTGGTGAGTGTTAAAATAATGACCGTGGGACTTAAATCTAAGTCACTAAATTTAATCTAGCCGTTAACAAGTGCCGTTATTTAGGAGAGGAGATTGCTCTTCAACTGTAAAGGGTCATAACTTCTGGATCGAAGGTAGTCAGAGCTAGACGAGTCCTTTCCGACCCCAGTTTAAACAGATAATTCTCCACAAACTATCTCTAGGGTAAGACTCGAGTTTCTGGGGGTTTTCCGGACCTGTTAGACAGAGAACTGGGCAGTAGTGAGTCCAAAGAGTTGTGAGGAGTGGGCGGGACTTACTATTGGGTAGTAACAGACAGTATGTCCTGTGTTTTCAGCATGAGTGGTTTATATAAAGCAGTTTTTGTTAATTTTAGTATGCAGAGACCACTGCCCTGCATGTTTTAGGTATTTCCCTTCTGCTACAGATAAGTAACAAGCAGAGCAATGGTCACTCAGGAGTGGAATTGAGAAACAGTGATAAAAGCACTAATTTATAAATGGGTTGTTGATATTTTTCCTAGGTTTTTTGTACTGGCTTCCCCCTGCGCTTGACTGAATCCCTAAAGAAGCAGAACTTGTTTCAGCAAGAATTTCATTGCAGGGCAGCAAAGCTTGTTAGGTTTTTAATACTTTCCTCTTTGGTAAAATGTGTTATAGGTCTTTGTATGTTGTGTTTGGTGAACAGAATATTTGTGTGATTTAGTTTTATTTTGTCATGGTCTTTTCAGGTATCCCCTATTTTCCTGTGGCTAACTAGTTTCCTTTGAAGTGTCTCGATCTGTGGAGCCCTGATGGCGTGAGTAAATATTCATTTTAAACATAGTAAGGTAAAATTGTGCATTTCTATGGAATGTTATTTTTATCTTTCATTGTTTATGTGTGCAGATTCACCTCAGCGATGACCACGGCATGCCCATTCTCCAGAAAATCATGTGGATGTTTGCTTATCGATATCTCGAAATGTCAACTCCAAAGCCACCGGTACAGTCAGGCAGCTACTGGTTACAAGCCAAGATTTGTTCCTCGCATTGTTGTGAAAGGGGAGGAAAGAAGAGTCCCATCTTAGCCATCTTCAGAGTGGACTCTTGTGAGATCTGGCAAAAAGGTATCAATATTTTTGCAGTTTCCTTGCAGTAGAAGAAAGGTGTTTCTTTAACTGTTAAATATCTTAAACAACTCATATGTGCTCTATCTTTACAGAGGAACCACTCAGGGGAATTGGAATCTTCTGATTCACTGAAGACAAGGGTGGTTCATCAAAAGGTATTTGAGGCTTGTAGCGATTTATAAGATCTAATTGTCAATGTTACTGGTATCTTTATTAAAAAATTTTTTTGCAGATTGATGGGACTCCAGTATCGTTCAGAAAGTGTTCCGTTCCACTGAATCCTTTCCATTTTTCACTTGATATCTTGGTTGCCATGGAAATGGTCTCTCCATCAGACATTTAGGATGTTCACACAGGCAATGAGGTAATTTGCAGAAGACTGGAAGTACCATTTACCATCTTAGTATTTTCTTTTATAAACAGAAACCTGAAATGTTTGTGTTATAGACAAAGTCTGTGGAACATCAAAAGAAGGCAGGTGTCTTAAGGACCAAGCATGAGAGACAGCAGGTTTGTAAAAGCATAAGTTAATGATAATTTCTCATTATAGAATAAAAGTGTTTTGCACATGAATGTTTAATGTATAACTAATAATGAGTGATTAAGTGTTTTAACTGGAAACATTTTATATTAAATCTTTGTTGATTATTAAGTTTAATATTTTGATTTGGTCTCATTTGGTTTTAGGTTGAGGCTAAAGCAGCCAAGATGTCTGTCTGTGATGTGCTGCCTTCTGAATCTCAGAAAATGTTGAACTGTCTTGGTCTGTCGGCGAGTCCTCCCAGCCAGTTGGTATGTATTGTGATGTGTCTTGCTGTGTGTATTAACAAAAATGTTATTTGTTTATTTAATTTTCTAATTTTCATAAAATCTATAATTTATTAGAAATATTACACCCATTAGCTTATTTGCGTAATGTGTTGTTCAGAAGGTTGAATACATTTCCCTCCATGAGAGACTGAAATGTTAAAGGCAAATATTTTGCAGGGACAGATTATCTGCACTAAAAGTATTTTTAAGTAACAAATAAGGCTTAAGCAATTAATCAGATTTGTCTCAAAGAATTTACCAAAATTTAATCGGAACTGTTTAAGTTTCTCTGTATTTTAACAATGTTCAAGTTGTAGTTTTAGATAAAGTTGTAGTTGAATAGGTTTAAATTCTCTAAAATAAAGAGTAAATCTTAGCATCTATTTTAGGCCAAAAATACTCAAAAGACGAGACATTCTTAAGTGAACATAAACGCAACAGAAAATTGTGAGGTTGTCAAATGTGTTGGACGTGTTTTTACATTTTTATTTTTTTATGTAACAGTTGTGTGTCTCTACTGTCTTCAGTACTTTTGAGGTTAATGTACTAGATGGGGTGGTATTTCTCTGCAAATGAGTGATTTGTTTTTAGCACAATGTTGTTAATTGTTGTGCTAGCATAAATATTTATGAAAAGTAATTGTCCATTTGGTATACTATGCAGTACATGTATAAAATAAAATATAGTGGGGTATCATGTATAATGTTTATATCTAACTTGTGTTTTAGGGGGAAAAAAAGCTTTCTAACATATTTTAGGAAGAGGACCTGACTGTAGATAAGAGTTAGACCAGAGGTGCCCAAACTTTTTGAGAGTAAGATCTACTTTTTCTCTCACCAGCTGCCTGAGATCTACCTCATGACACAAAGACATAACAATTGCAAATTAATCTCTATTGACTTATTTTATGTTCACATCAGTTATAGCAGAAATAATAAAGTGACAGAAAACCTCATCCAGTTTCTTTTTCAGTGAGATTCTGACACTGGGAGCAGCTTCCTGGTTTCTCAGTCAGAAGCTGGTTGCAAACCTGGCCGCAGCTGTCAGTCAGTCATGGTGGATCTGAAATTTGGTTTGATGACCTCGGTATGAGAAACTACAGACTGATAGGAGGAACCAAAGAGCCCATTAAAGATAAAGGCAAATCTTCTGAAGTCGGGATATAATCAATTTAAATTCACATAATTATCGCGGTAGAATTTGTTAAAACTTAATGAAATATATTTGTCCTATTTGATGTTGTGACGTATGCTCACGAACGAACGAGGTAATTAGTCAATAAACATTTCTGAACATTAATTGAACGTTCAGAAACTACATCAGGTGTGATGAGCCACAGCAAAGGTAAACAAACGTAAAACAATCCGAAATAGATCAACTCAAAACCACTCTTGCCTTTTTACTCTCTCTCTTTCTCTGTCGTTTAAGCACACCAGTTGTCATGGTAACCGCCTGCGCCCCGCAAGCTGAGCAAAGATTAGGCTACATTAAAAACACAACATTCAGCCCGTTACAATATCAGGAATCTAGGGTTGATATTTATTTCTCGATTATTAATAAGCCTCTCATGAACACAGAGGTGGTTGAGTAGCTAATTTAAACTCCTGCTCTGCTCATCAGTCGGTCTTTGAGTCACTTTTTTTGTTGTTAATGGAACCGAAACACACTGAATTACGCAACACCTTGTTGAAACAATAGTTACTGAGATTAATTTCAACATGTTTTGTTGACTTTTTATAATTATTCTTTTTTAATGAAGCTACAAACGTTTAGGATCTTAGTGAATATTTTTGATAAGGCTGCAGAGGAGGAAGTGCTGGACTCAGCATCCTGGCAGAGTTCAGTTTGTCACCTGCCGAGATCGACTCAAAACCTTTCCGCGATCGACCGGTCGATCGCGATCAACACATTGGGCACCCCTGAGTTAGACTGTAGAGAATTTCTTGTTTCCTCTGACATTCATTGCAGCACAACTGTAATACACATTTTAGCTGCAATTTTACTGCAATAATCTTAAATTTCTTCCGCTACTTATTTATTGTATAAGAAATGGTTAACTTAAACATTAAAATTGGGTGTATATATTTTACATTTTATTGAGATTATTTTTTGCAGTTCTGCTAAGTATTTTTGATTTAAGGAAAAGCTTTTACAAAGTGAAAATATAGAAGTCTTAATGTTTTTAATATTTCTATTCTAGACGCTTGAGATGAATAATCTCCAGTGCACGCAGATGTCATCGAAAGGTAAGTCTGATGATCTTATTTTATGTAGGTGTTCGGAGGGGTTGCAGTCGGCTCTTGTTCCAGGGAAATTTTTTGGTAGTAATTGGTCTACTTCTGGTACCTTAATGTCATGTAGTGTTGTACCCGCAATAAAAAAAACACATTTCTCCCATTTGTTCCTGGAAGACGTCGGATGTAGATGATGTTTCTGTAGAAGGTCGGAAGTTGACGGGATATATTGCTCGAGAAAGATCAAGCAGAGGCTCAAAGGGAGAGCTGTGCAAGTTGGTTCAAGATCAGACTACTTTTGGTTGAAAGTGGAAATTAAGAATTTGTGACATGGTGCAAAGGACATTTGCTCTTGACCGGGAGGGGGAACTGTATGAACTATTACAAATGCATTTGATGAGAAATGGAATGTGTATCTTTCATCTACATGATGCCACTACCTTGGTAATCGAGCATGGAGAGTACTTTGCTGTTGTGGATTTTGGAACATGGAACTCAGAGGGCTTAGCATCAGAATCTGGTACACCTAATGGTGTTTATCAGAACCTTACTTTATTTAATGGTTCACTTTAACAAACTTAGGGAATCATTAAATGCAACCGAACATGCCATTTCTGTAAAAGAGATGTTCAGTAATATGGAAACATGCACAGCACTGACTGAAGACACACACTCTACAGATGCATGCCATTCTTCAAGCAGCAGCTTACATTTTTGGTGTTATTTTTACTTATTGCAATAATAAATGGCTTAAATATATTTCTACAAACACTGTCCTATCATGGTCTCTATTTGCAAAATATTAATGGTCATCATTATGACACAGTTGTTTGTGTAAAGCAGCCTAAGTCACAAACATGCTATGGTTATTGCACAAATGAAGATGTTTTAGGGAAATTTGAAACTCAGCAAGCTACTACAAAACAAAAAATTGCACTCGTAAAGATGGTCAAAACAGAGAGTTTTGTGCAAGAAAAGTGTGTGGGTATTTTGCAAGATAATCAAAATACTTTGCTATTTACTCCCCTGTCTGAAGTAATTGCTCAAACTCTGTGTAACAGACTAAAATAGACTTTGAAGAACACAATTTCCAATAAGCAATATTGCATGGGCCTTTAGGAATGTGTGTAAAACAAAAAATATTATAAATGATGCTAACAATTTTTTCAGAGCTATATCTCATGTACTCAGTGGTTCACAGAATAATCACTGCAAAATTAGACTTGCTGTAGTTTCATATATGACCAAGAATATAGAAGAATGTGAAGAGTTTCTGGGAAGAGATTATGCTTCTGTGTCAGAATATGTTAACCAGTCACAGATGAAGTACTTGGGTCACTGTGCTACCGAAATTGAGTTTAAATCTGCTGCAATTATGTTGGGATTGAAAATTTATGTTTTTAATGGCACACAGTGGAGCAAATACAGTTCAAATAACAGTAATTTTACTCATGAAGCTCTGTATCTTCAGAACTGTAACAATCATTTGGATGGTGTTATGTGTGTAAAGCTGGCTAATAAAGACTGTTGCTTTTAATTTTGTAATCCAAGTGGTTTGTTGCAGACAAAATCCATTCAAACAAGATCTTCCCAAGTACAGAAAGATACAAAAGAAACTGTAACGAGCGATAAAAGAAACTACAGTTTTTCTATGTATTTAAAACAAAAAAGGAATGGGAAGGAAATGATCAAATGCAAAACTCAAATCGCATATATGCAAAAAGTAAAATTTAATAAGAATAACAAATACAATGCTTGTTTCTGCATTTATCATCTAAAATAATTTCCCAGAGAACAAAAAAGTCATGGGAATAGAAATTATTTTCACAGGTGTCTATGAAAAATGCAATGAACATTCTAGTTAAAATTGGTAGGCCTGACATCAGCCAATCAGAGTGGAAAAAATATTCTTGTTCTTTGCCATTTTCTAGTTGTTAAATATTCCACAAAATGACCAGATAAAAGATGTTAGATTTGATATATGTATTTATTCAATATTATTTTTCATGTCAGTGTCAATGTCATGTGACTGATGACTCCACAGAAATACTGAAGAGAAGAAGAGCTATGATTAATGTAGTTACAGTTCTATCCATGTTTTAATGTTGCAGCTCAGTCGTTTTGCAAATAGTTCAAAGTTTAAACTGGCATGTTGTCCAACATAAATAAGTGATCAGTTATTTACTGTTATGGTTTGTAAGATATAATTATTCTCAGTATTAGATATGGTCTGAACAAACCCATGACATTTCAACAATATTATTTTACCTTTTATCTGGAAAAAGTGTCTAATTTTTCTTGCCATACAGTCCTCTTAATTATTGCTCGAAAGGTCTTGCCATACAAGTTTATTCCTCTGTATTTACTTTAGCTTCATAGTTTATTCTTGCATTTTGTTCTTCATTCATTTCCATTTGGTTTCATTTGATTAGTTTTATCCTCTCTTGGTTTATTGCTATGTCCACTTTAGTTTCTTTCCTGTTGCTATAGATTTATTTTATCGTTTATTGACCATCAGTAATTTTTACTCCTCACCTGCTGCGCCTTCTAATTGTCATGTGTTTCACATCATGTGTTGACGCTCATTCATCATGTGGTGAATCAGCATCGGATTCGCTGTTTTTATGCCATAATTCACATCAAGTTCATCTCTCCGTTTTATGTCCTGCATCTCCCATTTCAGAGTTTTGCGCAATGTGCGTGTCTTTTTTTTTAAGCCCCTAAGGTGCAGGGTGGTCGTGAAGCGTATCGATGGGGAAAAGGCAGATTGACATAAACCTTTTAAAACAATGGAATCCATTTCTGCATTCTGATTATTGATATTTAAAAGTGCTGTGTTGTTCTATCACCCCTGTTTCATACCGGACCACTTACAGCACCGTATTAACGCTATAAAATGACCGCTCTCTATCTTGGTATCACCCATGGAGGGATTTCTTTATTTGAATGGGTTTATTTTTCAGGGGGATGGGTTTTTTGAATGGGTTTATTTTTTCAGTGAGGGTATCGTGATTGTAGTTACCAGTAGCAGGAGAACGGAGCTGCGCCAAGAAGCTAACAGAAGCTAACAAACACTGAACAAAAGAAGAAGAAGAGCTGCCATCGATACAGTTGCAGCCAGGCATGATTTAATGTTATACAATACAGTTTTACCAAGTCGCTCAAAGTCTAAACTGGTATTGTTGTGCATTTAAGGTGTAAAGTTTACCATCGACTAAACGCCCCCCAAAGGCATCCTAGCGCCCCCCTTTTGTAAAAATGTCCACCAGCGCCCCCTGCCGGCCTCTGAACGCCCCCTGGGGGTCGGTACTGCCCACGTTGAGAACTGCTGCTCTAACACTTGTATATCTACCCCACACAATTAAAATTGATTCAAGTTCACTGATCAGAGGAGGACAGTTCCTACATTAAATTGGAATTTAAAACCTCTCCTTAAAAAAAGGTTTTGTTTCATGCATCAAGACAACATTTATTAAGCTTTGACAGATAAACAATTGGATAAACACATCAAAGTAATAATGAAAAAGCAACATTTTAACAATGGGCATATTATTGATATTTAATTTCCCTTTCGGATTAATAAAGGATTTTTGAATTTGAATAATGATTAATATCTATATGTGTTAATGTTAATCTATATGTGCTTTACCTTGTCATATAGCACAGAAAAGCAAAGGCAGTTGTATTGGTACTTCCATTTCTGGAACTGGGTTCAATTCCCAGGACTACCCTACTGATTGTGCTGACAAAAGAAGGTAAAAATGTTAAGTATTAAACCTCTTAAGCTTTAATTATTCTCAAAAATGTATTTAAATGAACAGTTTAACATTTTTCCTTAATCTAGAATTGGGAGTTAAATAGAAAAATATCTGAATTTGCTTTATGCAATGAGTACAAAAAATTTCAAAAATGATCATGTTTAAAGTGCCTCACATATTTAAATGTAAAAATGAAATCCATGTGTAACTAGAGCTTTTTGACAACACTACATGTAAGAATTATTTTTGCGAGTGTTTTGAAATCATAATTGATAGCTACATTTACTACAAAGCAAAAACATAAACTGAGTGAAGAAGCATTTTAGCTAGAATTTAATGTAAAATCAGACAAAGGACAAGTTGTGATTTGCAATTCCAGAAATTGATGATCCAATTCTAGCTTTCATTTCACAAAACGGGCCTGGAGGTAAAGTCAGTCTCTGGCATAAAACAAGCTCCTGCAAGGAGAAGCCATAGTTTGCAGTAATAACCTGATGAGCAATTAACCCAAGGGCTTCAACATATAAACTATAAATTTCTCCAGCAGCAATGTTTATATCATCTACAACTAAACGGTGAATTTCAAAGGTTGTAGTGAAATTTTATATTTTCCCTGTTTCTCCTTTTATTGTTTCACAATAGTTTTACCATAGGACACTCCCAAAATATGTGGGAAAAATCCTCCATTTGTCCACATTTCTCCCAGCAGAGGGCGCTAGCATTACTATCATAACTGGGTGTTACCTTTGGGGTTGTAAAAAATCTCATTCTTAGTTTCCAGCTAAACTCTCCCCAGTTTGGACTCGGGCTGAAATGACTCCTCTAATACTTCAATCCTGAAAATCCTCGAGGTAAATTAATTTGCCTCGAAGCTTCGTTAATTAAATTGTAATAAATAATACTGTTAAACTATCCAGCGCACTGCGGTCTAGCCAGAAGGTTTTTGTGTTGCACAATGCAAACGTTTGACGCGTTTGTGCCATAGTTTATAGCTACGGAGGGAAACGGAGATGCTTAGAAGAAGGAATGAAAGCAACAAAAACTATCAACGTTTGGGAACATTTTAGTCTAAAGAGAAAAGACAACACATGATAGGTATTTTTCCTTTTGAACCTTTATTAAAAGAATCACAGACAACGTATGTGAATTTTATGACTAAGCTTTTGCAAAAGGAGAAGACTCAGCAAACTGCTCCTCTGAGTCGTTCACAGAGCGTTCTGCCTCACTCTGCTTGAGGAGGCCTTTTGTTTGGGAAAACATAGTCAGAAAAGATGAACAATAAGACAGGCGGCGAGCTCTATCTAACATACAGGTCATCTAGCTCTTTCCCTTGAGAGCGAACTCCGGAGGGAGCAATCAGTTCACCGGAACACCGATATTCAACACATCAAAAGTATTCGCATCACGTCATTTACTGACTCACATTAGACTGAACGTTGATTATCATTAGACTGAATATGACTAAAGTAAATAACAAAAATGATAATGCCAAAACATTTTTATCATTTTACCATGTGTGTAAACTTTCTTCAAAAATTGAGCAAAGAAAAGAAAAAGAATAGGTCCAATAAATGCATGAATTTTTCTTCTAATCTAAACATAGAAAATACAATGAAATAAATGAAAAAAAATTTAAAAAACAGCAAAAATCAAATGCAGTCTTCTCATCACTAGCAGCACTTGTTTTCACATTTTCAGTGTGCTTATTACCCAACATTTTAAGAAGTCATTTCCTTTGCTGCATAATGTACATTTAATTTATTCTGGCGTTAGGTAAATGTATCTTGAAGGAGAATAAAACTTAAATAAAAGTCCAACAAGGATATTCATTTAGAATCAAAAATAACTCACCCTGTATTACCATGATAGATATAATGAATGTAATAAAAGTCATTAATGAAGGGGAAAAAACTCAACCCAAACTAAGTTTAGTTTCTGGTTCACAGAGTATGAAGTTAAATTTGTTTCCCAATTATTCAATGGAAAAAAAAAACTAACCTCAGTTAAGTAAAATAAAATTGTAATCAAAATGTTTGGAATTGTAATGATTTTTTTAAACAAAAAGTTTTGTTTAAAAGACTTCTTTTAAACTAAATAACTTATTTTTACCAAACATGAACATTTATTTGCACACATCATAAATCTTGTGTTGTGATTTTAGGTCCTGCTCAAGACGTCATGTGAGAATCACAAGCAAAACTTTGAGTCACAAACAAAAACTAGAATAGCAAGAAAATATTTTTGACAAGCGCAAAAAAGTTTGTTTTTGCAAAAAAGAAAGTTAACTTTATGAGTCAAAAATGTGTGATTAAAATTTTTTTAAGCAAAACTCAGTAGGCTTTTCTCATGGTGACAAGCATTAACAATTCAATTGTTGCTTTTTTTGCAGTTCCAGGTTAAAGTTTGCTGCTGCTCTGCTTTCCTGAATGGACCGTCTTCATCTCCACTGCAGCAAACAGGCAGCTCTTTTTTTATAGATTACAGTCCACTAAAAGGTTGCATTGAGCCCTTGTTCATATTTTTAATAGTGTAATTCTGTAAAGACAGCATATGCCTGTTGGTCCGGCTCTGATTTACATATCTTGTTAAATTCCGGGTCTGAATATTGCCAGAGGTCTGACCAAGTCACTGTATTGCAAGTTTCAAGGAAGTTTCAAGTCTCTGTCCTCAAGTCCGAGTCAAGTCTCAAGTCAGGAACCTTTAATTTCAAGTCATTTTTATTTTTATTTTTTATATATAATTTGCAATTATACATAAAATTCAAATCATAGACCATTTGTTCCTTTTAAAATCTGTTTTAATCTCAAATGATAGAACATGTGCAGCTGAACACAAAGTATAAAAAACATTTTTAAATTGGGCCTCTTTATTGCGCAGTTCTGTTTAACTTGATATTTAATAAAAAAGACGAACATTTTTCTGCATTTATTTCTAAGTATGTTAGTTTCAGTCCTCCGTAAATATGGGCCAGATATTCCAAACACAACATTTATTTGGGACAGTCATTGTATTTGGTCTGTTTTAACAAATAAACCACATGAAAAAAAACAAAATCATTGCAAATAAAGTGGGGTGGTTTTGAATTTGGATGTGATGGTAAAATAAATATCTGTCAGGCCAAGTGAGTTAAATCTACAGCCAATTTCACATCAATGTTGATAAAAACATGTTGTGTGAATCAAGCTGGTCAGAATCACTAAACACAAAATAATGAGCTCATTATTTTATGTCTTACTCAGTTAACTATCCCACTTAGTGTTATATTCAGAGTCAGTGAGATTGTATAATTTTTATTTTTACAGAAATTTTTGAAAAGATATTTGTTTTTCCAGCAAAGCTATACTACTTGGGTTCTGTGCGACATGTGACAGTCAGTCAGTGCATTAAGCCAAAACAGTTGACTTAATGCACTGACTGCAGTAAACAATATACTGTCAATATAATTTCCTAACGTAATTATCCTGACGGCTTTAAAACTTTTACACAGTCATATTTCAGTTTAGATGTTATATTTCATTATTATTTTTTACACTATTAGAAGCAGTATGTTAGAAAATGCAGCAAACAAAGACATTTCTACGTTCAATTTAAATAGTGTAGAGTTAAATGTGAGGCCGACTGTGTGACAGATGAACCTCAACCCAAACTGAAGAAGGAGGAAACATTCCTGCACAGCAGAGACACAAACTCATAAACATCTTCCAGTAAACGCCTTCAGTGATTAAAACCTGTTTGTAACTTAGCAGGTTTTAACTTTTCCATTGAAATGTTTGAAACAAACCAGTTAAACAACTTAAAGCCTCCAGGCTAAAAGAGGCCGAAGCTTAAAGAACATTATGTTCAGAATGAAAGAGGTTCAGGTGAGAATCAAAGTTTCCTTCAGATCAAACACACCAACCGTCCTTAGATGATACTGGACCGGCTCATCATCATGATGGACAGAGAGACTCTGTTCCCTGAGTTCAGGTCCAGAATCTGCTTTCTGTTCCGGAGCCCCGCTCACTATCCACCGGCTTCCTGAGCTAATAACACGGTGCACATTATCTGTGGACGCATTTTATGGACCTGGTTTCTGGTAAATCATCACCATTTTAACCCGGAGTACACATACTAACACGAAGTTAGCTAAAGTCAACTATCTTACAAGAAAAGCGCCACTTACCGTCTTTGTGAAGCTTCAAATGCCGGACAAAATTGGACAAAGTCGTGGCATCTCCATCCGATATTCTCTTCTTGCATGTTTTACAAGCTGCAGTTCGTTTTTTATTTGAAAGTTCATAACGTACGTAGCCAAAAGAAATTACTCGCGGAAGCATATTTGAGCGGTTATTTCGTCTTTCGTTCCCTGAGCTCTGCAGCGTCACCGCGTTTTTAAAAATCCTGTTAATTTGATTGGTTGAGCTGCAGCTACGCACACATACATACATGAGGATAGAGGAGAAACAGAGGGACGGTCTGCGCATGTTGATACGGAATGAGTGAAATTAATTAATGACGCCACTTTATAAATAATGTGTTTTAAATTTTAAGACTTTGAGTAAAAAATATCAAGTCTTTTCAAGTAAACAGCTTCAAATCGAGTCAAGTCCCAAGTCAATGGCATGAAAAGTCAAGTCCGAGTCTTTGAACATTTTTTCAAGTCAAGTCTCAAGTCGTGATTTTAACAACACGAGTCCAAGTCATGTGACTCGAGTCCCCACCTCTGAATATTGCAATACTTTTCTATAACAAAATAGACCAGCAGAAAGAAATTACTAATAAAATATCTCACATAGGCATAGTGTTATGCTCTATATGGAGATCTTCATTAGCTTTGATTGTACATGTCACATTTTTGTAATTTATCACTGTTTATTAAATTCTGAAAGCAGTTTGTTAATATTCTGTCCTACAATGTGGTTAGATGGAGCCTTTTTGTTGTTGAGCACCTGCCTCTTTAGTGGTCTCTGCACGGGCCTGGTACTATGACATGCATTGTTTTGTGTTATCTGTTCAAAGAGAATTATTATTATTATTATTATTATTATTATTATTATTATTATTATTATTATTATTGTTATTAATATTATTATTATTATTATTATTATTATTATAGACGTTACTATTTCTCCCCTACTGTGTAATCAATTAAACTGTACGGTCAGTTTAATTTAAGTCATTAGAGCTTAAAGTATATTTGTTCATTATAACATGTCCATGTTAAATTATTTAACATAATTAATCCTCTCTTAATTATTGACTCAAATAAATTAGTGCCCTTGAAATGTAGCTACATTTGAGAAATGTTCTTTTATGTACATCTGTGATCTCTAAATTAATTGGTGAATTGTTTAATTTGGCAATTTGATACTGTCACAGTTGGTGAGAGTTGATACTATTTACTGAAGTGAAAGCTATGTGGTTGTTTGATAACAACAGAAGGACACAAGAATATGATTGTACTAATGATTTCATCATTTCAAGGATTTTTAATAAAGAGACAGAGTTTGGGGAAGAAGACGGCGGTCGTTCTTTTTTTTTTCCACTGACACTGTTCATCGTTACAGGCTCTCCACCAAGATCAAAGGGGAAGCAGAAACACAGCAGAAGAAGAAAAAACAAAACATCATTTGTTACAATGTGAGCTGAGACGTGTAACATCAGTAACTTCAGTGTTACACCTCTGAAATATGTTTTGCAGTTTCTCTTATTGTGATACAGTAAATAGTTCACTTGAACATTTAATTTCCTGATAGAATAATAAATCTACGAACTAAATGTACTTACAGGAGAATTTGATTCCTTGTGTTTTACTTTGAAAGAATCTAAAGGAAGTACTATTCTCATATCAGCTCTAGCTTCACTATGGTTGTATTTACACATGCTGTCCAGTAGGGGGCAGAAGGCTGCGTTAGCAGTTAGCTAGTTACTGGTCCAGAAGTTACTGGATGATAAAAAGTATTTCCTCCTTTCTGGGTCTTTTTCTTCTGCCCAGATAATTTATTTATATCTCAATAAATCCAGTGGACATGCAGAGGAGATAATAATGTTCCTGTAAAGGTGATCACAGTCAAAATACGTTTTACACCAAGATTGAATCCTTGCAGGGAAAGAAAACTAAACAAACTGACGGCTTTAAAACTTTTACACAGTAATGTTTAATTTTTAGATGTTACACTTCATTATTATTTTTTACCCTTAATTAATTTTCCCACTATCAGAAGCAGTATGTTAGAAAATGCAGCAAACAAAGACATTTCTACGTTAAATTTAAATATTGTAGAGTTAAATGAGAGGCCGACTGTGTGACAGATGAAACTCGCCCCAAACTAAAGAATGAGGAAACATTCCTGCACAGCAGAGACACAAACTCATAAACATCTTCCAGTAAACGCCTTCAGTGATTAAAAACTGTTTGTAACTTTGCAGGTTTTAACTTTTCCATTGAAATGTTTGAAACAAACCAGTTTAACAACTTAAAGCCTCCAGGCTAAAGGAGGCCAAAGCTTAAAGAACATTATGTTCAGAAGGAAAGAGGTTCAGGTGAGAATCAAAGTTTCCTTCAGATCAACATTAAACAACATTAAATAAATTAATAAAATCTGTATTTGATAATATGAACATATCAGAGTCGTGTCAACATTTCAAGGTTCTTGGTTCGTTTGCTCAGATCAGAATAAGCAGAAACTATTATTAGTTTTATTGCTCTTGTGTTTCTGAGCAGAAACTTGTTGGTTGTTAAAGTTCTTTATAGATAAATTGAAAATCTCCATTAATTTAATAAAATATTGATTAAAATACTAAATATATTTAAAACAGAAAGAACATTTAAACCAAATGTGAATTTATTGTTTTTAAACATTTATTTCCTGGTATCAATGATCAGACAGGATTCCTGTCATTTCAACAGGTGAACACACCTCTGCTGTCAGAGGGGGCGGAGCCTGAGGTGGGTCCGGTTCAGGTTCTGGAGAATCGGGTCCAGTTCTCTCGCTCCGACTCGGTTTGTGTGAACAGAAGGAGAATCTAAGGTGAGTTTTAACTCCACTTTCTACTGGTTTCCAGTCCTGACTGGGTTTTCTCTCTTTGAGCTGCTGGACAGAACCAGAACTGGTTCTGGTTCTGGTTCAGAGCTGCAGCTCCTGATTTCAACCAGGAACTCTGATTTTCTCTGAGTTTTCATCTGTAACCCAGACAACCAGCGGAGTTTGCTCCCAGTTTCATAGTGGAGTCAAACTGGTACCAGAAGGTTCTGAGTGTTTGTGGTCTGTGGTGACAGAGGACAGCTGATCACATTTCAATCAATTATTGATCAATAATCAGTGATTATGGTGACATAACAACACAGCACCCCCTAGAGTATTTAAAAACATCCACAGCTGTTATTTAGACCTGAACAGTTAAAACATTAAAACCGGTAAAAACTATTGGACCCGATTTACACACCCAGCAGGAAGTCAGCCATTTTGGATCAAATGTTTTGTTTTATTTTTTATTTCTTTATATTTTTGACATTTTGACCTTACAAATAAAAAGTTAACTAAAACTCTGAGATTTGGTTGTGAAAGCTCAGATGTTTAAGTTTCTTTTATACCAAGAAAACTTTCCTCCACTCCAACCATCGCTCTAGTTTTTAAAATAATTTAGCAATATTTGTGTAATTATTGGTTCAATCACAGTAATAATTTACGCTTAATAGTAACTCTATTTACATGTTTTATATTTTAATCACAGAAATCTTTCACTGATATTTCCAGCCTTCATTTTCCCCTTTAGTCTGAACTTGTTTTAATGAACAAATCAAAGTTCCTGGTGAAGTAAATAAATCTACTTGTTGTTAAATCTTTAGCTATTTTTGGTTCAGTGCTTAAAGTCTGTCTTTGTTCATATAATATAAATGAAATGAGAGTTTCTTTAGAATCACTGCAGCTTTTCCTTTTGGGTTGGTGGCAGGATTTTGACCTTTGACCCAAATGGCTTTTGTGAGTCTTTTCATGAAATAAAGTCTGACACATAATGAATCTTCATTTTTTCCAGGAAAAGATGGCAGAGAAACAGGAAGAGGATTTCGGTAAGTGATCAGAAGCAGAAATGAAGAATCTTAAAGGAACAAACTGACCAATCACAGCCTGTGTTGCTGCCATGTGATGAAGCTCAGCCTCGGTGTCTTTATTGTTTTCATGCTTCCTGTTCAGTGAAGCTCTGGTGAAACTAAAAGGAACCGAAGTGAAGAACAGGCCAGCAGCTCTGATACTTCAGGAATATTTACTATATACACTGATTAACTTATCCAGTAATCACATCATTTATTAATAATATATCTCAGACATTCTGTGTCTTTTATTCCAACACTTGGTGTCAGAGATGCTAAAGTTTAGAGATGGAGATGAAGAAAGAAAAGTGATGAAAATGTTAATCAGTCAATATTTTCATCACAATATTCACCAATAATATAATTGTATTTTTCCTAAAATAGTGCAGCTCCATATTTAGAAGGTGTTTCTTTTATTGTTCTTCCTGCAGCGAGGAAAGAAAGTGATGAACCAGAAACTTCATTTGGTCTCATGTAGACAGAATCAGTGGTCGTCACTCAGCTATGAGGCAGAAACACAACAACAGGTTTAGACCTGAGGAGCTGATCAACAGACTCTGAATCTCTGGATGGAGCAACATGAATAGTTGATCTTCATCACGTTTTTCTCTCAGACATCAGTTTGAATTAATTATGTTTCTGATTTCTGCCTGTAGAGAAAATACTTTTCAAGGTTCGCAATGAGTTTGTGGAAAGAGTTTCTGAGGAAATCCTGAATCAGCTCCTTGATGGCCTTGAGGCAGATGGCATCTTTAAACGTTCAAAGAAAGAAGAATTTCTTCAAAAGGACCAAACCAGAGCAAACAAGGCCCGGGACACCATCGATGCTGTGATGAAGGAAGGACAGAGAGCCAGTAGATTGATGATCAAACGTCTTCTCAACATAGATCCTACCCTGTCCAACCCGCTGAGTTTGTCCTCCGACTCCTCTGATTTAGGTTAGTCCCTTCACCAATCCTGACTGGGTGGAAGTGAACTCATCCAACAGTGACTAATTATAACAAAATAAATGGAGCATTATGGTTGCACTCCACCTGCTGGGCTGTAGGTCAGAAACTATAGAAAAGATTTCCTGTAGATTGGCAGGAGGTGACTCTTAGTGTGAAAACACTTTGAATGTTCAGCATGATGTTTGTAGTCCAGTCAATTTATTAACAAGCAATTATTAACCATAAAGCTCCATGAGTCGTTTTCTTCATGATTTGAATGTTTCATGTTTCTTCTGAATGAAATCCTCCTCATGGTCTATAATTTGAATGAGTTCTTTGTTTAAACATCCTGATAAAGAAACAATCAAATTCAATAAATTTAGTCTTCATTTGTTCAAGTGTTTCATCTTGTGTTTTTATCTCTTTGTTCAGATTTTGATGATCGATGTCAACATGACCTCAAAAAGTCTCTTCTGGACACGTTCCAATCTATCTGTGAAGGCGTTGCAATACGTGGAGAGAAAACCTCTCTGAATGATATTTACACAGAGCTCTACATCTTAGAAGGAGGAACTGCAGGGGTCAACCAGGAACATGAGGTCAGACAGATTGAAACAGCATCCAGTAATCAAGGATCAAAAATAAACCTGGAAGACGTCATTAAACCCAACCCTGGTAGAAAGCAACGGATCAGAACAGTGCTGACCATGGGAGTGGCTGGCATTGGCAAAACACTGTTAACACAGAAGTTCACTCTGGACTGGGCTGAAGGCAGAACCAACCAGAACATCGACTTCATATTTCCATTCACTTTCAGAGAGCTGAATAATTGAGAGAAGAAACTTTTAGCTTGGTGGAACTGATTCATCACTTCTTTGATCAAATTAAAGACGCAGAAATCCGCAGATTTAAAAAGTTTCAGGTTCTGTTCATCTTTGATGGTCTGGATGAAAGTCGACTTCGTCTGGATTTCCAGAAGAATCCAGTCCTGACTAACCCTTCAAAGTCCACCTCACTGGATGTTCTGCTGACAAACCTCATCACTGGGAAACTGCTTCCCTCTGCTCTCCTCTGGATAACCACACAACCTGCAGCAGCCAGTTTGATCCCAGATAAACCTATTGACAGGGTCATAGAGGTCAGAGGGTTCACTGACCCCAGAAGGAGGTGTACTTCAGGAAGAGATTCAGAGATGAAGAGGAGAAGGCCAGCAGGGTCATCTCCCACATCCAGAAATAAAAAGTCTCCACATCATGTGTCACATCCCAGTTTTCTGCTGGATCACTGCTAAAGTTCTGGAGGAAATGATGAAGACCAGAGAGGGAGGAGAGCTGCCCAAGACCCTGTGTAGCTGCTCCCCAGCATTCGAATGAATTGCGCGGTCTCGACGGGTGAATTTTCCAGGTTTGTTTATTTTCTTTGACTGGATCATCAGACGTCAGTCATCACAATCACCTCAGACATCATCACCGGACATCACCACCGGACATCACCACCGGACATCACCGTGAAAACTAAAAACATATACAATTATTAGAATATAAACATAAACTTACAACACAAACAACAAAATAAAACGTACCTCGCTGCTTTCACAGGGGAACACTAAGTGTTGATTGTGCCAAGCACATCTTTGACAGTTCATTCAAGTCATTCATTGGTACAATGATTTGCCAGCTTTTATAGGGTGCCCTCATTAGCTATGGCAGCCCGTGAGGTACAAAAAAAAACTTTACAAAGTGCAATCCAAATAAACAAAATACAAACCATCAGTGGTAATCAAACAGACAAATATCATTAAACAATCTGCAACATACTTAAATAATTTACAATGAATAATTACAAATTTGAATAATTTAGGAAACTTAATTAAAACGATTCACTATCCATTACACCCTGACTGAGATGTATATAGAGTTCCTGCTGCTTCAGTTCACAATCAAGGAGGAAAAGTATGAAGAAGGAGCTGAAGAAGCTCTAGAGAACAAGAAGCTGATTGAGTCTCTAGGTAGTCTGGCTTTAGATCAGCTGCTGGAGGGAAACCTGATCTTCTATGACAAAGAACTCAAACGGTGCGGCATCAACATCAAAGATGCTGCGTTGTTCTCAGGAGTTTTCACTCAGATGTTTAAAAGGAGAGAGGAACGCGCAACATCTCCGTCTACTCCTTTGTTCATCTGAGCATCCGGGAGTTTCTGGCTGCCGTCTACATGCTCCACTGCTTCACCAGCAGGAGGTCAGAGGTGATCAAGATGTTCCTGGGAGAAAAATACAAAAACACTTCTCTAGATGAGTTCATGAAGAAAGTGATGAAGAAATCGCTCCGCAATAAAAATGGCCACCTGGACCTGTTTGTCCGCTTCCTTCATGGTCTCACTGTGGAGTCGAACCAGAGACTCTTAGAACATCTGCTGGGTCAGACAGAGAACCGTCCAGAAACCATCCAGAGAATCATCACCAACCTGAAGGAGATGAACACTGATAGAATCTCTGCTGACAGAAGAATCAACATCTTCCACTGTCTGGTGGAGATGAACGACGTCTCATTTTATCAGGAGATCCAACGGCTGCTGGATTTAGGGAAGGAGCTCTCAGAGACTGACTGTTCAGCTCTGGCCTTCATGCTGCAGATGTCAGAGGTTCTGGATGAGTTGGACCTGGAGAAGTACAACACATCATCAGGTGGACGACAGAGACTGGTTCCAGCTGTGAGGAACTGCAGAAAGGCTCGGTGAGTCCAGATGTTTTCATTGTGTGAATGCCACCTCAGCACTATTATCCTCCTGTTTCTTCTTCTTTCTTCAAGTTGATTCTGGATGTTTTTGACCTTTAACCACTTCCTTCATCCTCTGGATGATTTTAGCAATTCAAACATCTAAACATTCAGTTCATCCAGGACAGCTGCAGCTTCTGGTTTTTAGACATTTTGATCTTTTTAAAATATTTAACTTTTTATCAGTTTTCAGGTTGAAATGAATAGAAAACCCTGAACTCTAGAAAATGTTTGTTTTCTCTAAGATCCAATCAGCCAGAGAGACTTTTTAAACTTTAAACTTCTCTTCACTCATTGAGCTGCTGCTCCATAATTCACCTTTTAGGATCTTTGACTGAATTGTTTAGATTTGATGGAAATTTGGACCATTAAAATAAACCATTGCATTAATTATAAACTTTGTGAACAGTGTTGATCATCTTCATCCCGTCATCATCCTCACCTCTTCCTCCTCCCACTAGTTTCCTCTGAGTTTGTAACCGAGACCAAAATGTGGTGATTGTTGTCTGGTTCCAGAAAAAGTCCTGGTTTCTGTCAGATCCTCCCAAAGCTCTGAGCATCTGCTTCCAGAGCTGGAACCATTTCAACTCTTCATCTGACGCCTTTGTTGAAGCTGTTAGCTGTCCTCCATGAAGACCTGCAGAGACATGAGCTTCACCTCTTTAGACATCCCAGCCTCTTTAATTCCTGGAGATCTTTCACTGCTTCACCATGAAGTTGCTGCTGGACCCAAACGCTCCGTCTCCTCCAGGGGTTTTGCTCTTCAGCTCTTTAGGAGTTTATCAACAATTTCTTCTGACGTCCAAACCTTTGTTCCTCTGAGACGATGGACAGACCACTGCAGAGACATGAGCTTCACCTCTTTAGACATCCCAGCCTCTTTAGTTCCTGGAGAACTTTCACTGCTTCACACACAACTGGGAGCATCATGTGTCTGGTCTGCTCCCAGTTTCCTCTATGGCATTGTGATGGACTGAGTTAAAACAGGAGGAGTCACAGGATATTAATTAGAAAAATAGGGTTTTTTATTTTAACCCAAAGATTATAAAAGGACAAAAAGATGAACTGAGCTCATAAAAGAGGTCAAAGAAACAAAACTGAACTCTGGCAAAAATGTAAACAAACTGGCTGCACAAACAAACATAACTGACCTAACAAAGAAATGACACACAGGGTTTATATACTGGCTGATCAGACCAATTAAGACACAATAGGGGCAACTAAACAGAATACAATTACAAACAAAAACAAATAACAGTACAGCTAAGTTTGGCTAAACTAAAGACTCTCAAATGAAAATCAAAAATATTAAAGTTTAAATACTAATATTTACTTAAATACAAAACTTATCTAAACAAAGAAACTACAAATTTCCCCTGCCAGCAGGAACTAGTGGTGTAGTCCAATCAGCACTTAAGCCTGCTGAGCCTTGGCCTCCATCTTTTGTCTGGCCACTCCAAGGCAGGTAAGTACCGGCAAAACACAAACAAAAGGTCAGTCTCAAGCAAACAAATTAAACTTAAGTTGATATAAATACACATGCTAACTAAATGTGCGCGCCAACATAAAGAACAAATGTATCCAAATCAACTAATAAATGTTTTACTGAAGCTAAAGTGTTGTGTTTGAATGAAAAACAAATTGTGCATAAAAGTTACCGACTTCAAAGTGTGGCCATGGATTTGGCCATCACAGGCATCATTTAATCATCTGCTGCTGGGAGCCGCGTTTCTATAGAATATGCTACTATTATTACTGATGAGGAGGATTCTAGATGCTGCAGCAGCAGATATGGGCTAAACAAACCCAGAGAGGCCAGAGGTCCACAGCAGGCTGGACTTCCTGCTCTGCTCACTTCATTTATAACTCACTTCCTGCTTGGTGGAAGATCTCAAGGAGCCAAACGGTCTAGTCCAAGTCAGAGCTGTGAGCAGCTCCTCCTCCTCTCCATCATCTCCAGTAGTTTCCTTCATCCAGCTCAGTCAGCCTCTGCATCAGCTGCTGCAGCTCCTTTGAGGCTCTGATGCTGCAGAGAAACTGAACTTTCCTTCACAGATGATAGAAGATCTTCAACATCTGACTGAGCTGAAGGTCTGAGGACATGAAGCCTGGACCAGAACCAGAACCTGGACTGTAGTCAGGAGCTGCACAGACTCTCTGTCGGGTCAAACTCAGGAAACTGAAGATCAGATGTTGATCAGATGATGACATCATGATGACATCACTGTTATCATATTTTATCTGTTTATGATCCAGATTGATTTCATTAGAACTGAATTTATTTCTTCTCTCATCACAGACTTGGTGGCTGTTTGATCCAAAAGGCTGAATGTGAAGTTGGCTTCAGCTCTGAAGTCCAACCAACATCTGACTGAACTGGAATAAATCAGATCACATAATGGAGGTGGAGATTCTGATATGAAGAATGTGTCTGAGAGCCTGGAGAGTTCAGTCAGTAAAGGGAAGAATCTGAGGTTTGTTTTCTCTATTTATACAATAAAATCATTCATTGATACTTTAATCCTTAGTTTAATTAATATTTAGTTGTAATATTTTAAAAACATTGTTTAAATGTCAGATTTAATTCAAACAGTTTACCTTATAAATAATTATTTCCTTATTTCAGACTTTGAGATTATTGAACTTTGTTTCAGTTTTTAAAATGTTTCTGACTGATGAACAAACTGAGTAAAATAATCCAAATGAAGTTAATTAATGATGGAGATGTTTCAGTTTGGTTGGTAAAGATTCAGATGGTTTTATTTCTGATTCTCATCTTTACATCCAGAATGAAATGTTGATCCTCCAGTCGAGCCACAAACACTGACCAGTTCAGATCACCATTAATGAAACATCTAAGAAGTGACTGATTGTAGAAAAGCAAATCTAGATGAGCTGCATGACAGTGAGGTTTGCAGCAGCAGATTCCTCCCTGTCCTGAAGCTGTGGTTCTGTTGGGCCGGGTCAGAGAGGAACCGTCCTCTTCAGTCGGTTGGAGCCTCGTCTCTGTGATGAAGCTTCATCAGGTCTCGTCTCCTGAGGAAATAATGGCCTCCATTGATTTCAGCAGCTTTAAGAAGAACCCAAAGCCATTCATGGATAAACTGAGTGGTTCTGATCCGGTTACCAAGTCGGGTCTCCAGCTGATGATCAGAACCAGCAGAAATAGCTCAGCTCATCCAGGCTGCTGCTCAGAGAAAACTGAGTTTCTTTGTTGATCAAATGTTCTGGTTCTGCTGGTTTGGACTCTTTAACCCAGTTTGACTGGATCAGATGTTAGAATCAGTTCATCAAGTTTCTTTTACATTCAGGGAAATTAATTTTCTACATTTATTATTTATTTGTTCATATTTCAGTTTTAACTGCATCCTGTTGGCTTGAGCTCATCTTTTATTCTTTATTCAGATTGATGAGCTGCAGTTTGTCAGAGACCAGCTGGACGTCTCTGTTCTCAACTCTGAAGTCCAACCCGACCCATCTGACATATCTGGACCTGATGAACACCAACCTGGAAGGTTCTGGACTGAAGGAGCTCTGTGGTTTTCTACAGACTGAAGGCTGCAGACTGGAAACATTGGAGTATGTAATTATATAATTATTGATATTTCAGTGAATAATTATCTATAATTGATCATAAATCAAAGTTCATTTCTTCTGATCTAATAAATATTTTCTGAGTTTGTTCCTGGATCCAGAGTTTAATTTAGTCCCTCTGAGTTGGACCTGCTGATCTGAGGTCAGAACAGGACAGCATTCGGACCCCCAGTGTGTAGAAATCCCCCTCAGGTCAAGCAGGTCAAAGGTCATTCAACCCAGTCTAGAAAAGTGAATTCCTGGAATCTGACAGGAACAAATCAATAATCAATGATTGATGCTTCAACACTTTGATCAGAACCTGGAATGATTTTACTGACTAAAATCCTCCAACACATCATGACCCAGTACCAGGTTCTGGTTCTGGTTCTGAAGTCAGCAGGTCTTTATTGAAGCAGCAGCTTGTTGGCTTTAATATTCATGAGAATCTTTAACTGGTTCTGTTGGACTGGTTCACCTGCATCCTGTTGGCTTCAGCTCATCTTTTATTCTTTATTCAGGTTGATCAGCTGCAGGTTGTCAAAGATCAGCTGTGATTTTCTGGCCTCAGCTCTGAAGTCCAACAGCCTCCGTCTGACAGAACTGAACCTGGAGGAAACAACCTGAAGGATTCAGATGTTCAGCAGCTGAAACGTTTTGTAGACTTTACGGTAAGTAAATGTTTGTAGTGAGTCCAGCTGCTGTCAGCATGTTGAGCTAAACCCAGTTAGCATCAGAGCAAAGCTCCAGTGTTCCCAGTAAAGCTGCAGCTTCTCAGTGGGAGGAGAATGGTTCAGGCTTCCTGATTGGACACAGAGACAGCAACCAGCCAATCAGAGCAGCAGCAGCTTGCTGTGTTTGTGTTGTGTGAAGATGAGTGTTGTTGCTGTGTCCATGTCTCCAGGACGTCCAGCTGGACTCCAGCGTCCAGCCGTCCAGCATGTCTAGAGACAGTGGTCCTCATTCATCAGACTGTGGCAGCAGCAGATCTGATCTCAGATCTGCTTGTTCTCTCAGTTCAACAGGAAACAAGTGATCAGGTTCATCTTGGTCACAGCTCTGAGATCAGTCTGACTGCAGCCTGGAAACCGTCTACTGGATGTGCTGCGTCACTGACTGCTGCAGGAGAGGCTGGAAACACTCACTGATCTGATCCTTCTTCTCTCTGCAGGTCTGATCTCTGTAAAGTAGAGAACGGTCTCTGTGTCCTGCTGATCCTCAGAGGTTGAAGCTGCAGCAGTTTGAGTCTAAAGAGACTCTGACTGGATCCTGATGATGACCTCTGACCTCCAAGATGTCTGTCATTTAGTGTCTGATGTTGTTTGTCTCTTTGGATCAATAAAGATCCGATTCAAACTGGGCTCCATTTAGAGGCTTCATGGAGTTTTGATCTGAACTGGATTCAACTGGAAAGTTGATCTTTTTTCTCTCTGGTTCATTTTCATCCTGGAACCAGAAATGGTCTGAGATGGAAACATGGGAATCATTTCAGTTCAGCTCTGAATCATGAAAGACATTCAAACCTCTTTTCTCTGCTGCTTCTTCTTCTGCTGACAGGAAAATGTTCCTCAAAGCTCCACAGATAAAAAGATGCTTTACTGGAAACTGCAGAGAAACTTCAGCTTCCATCACAGAAACCAGTTGAACCAGTTTAGAACTGGATGTCCCACAGAAACTCTGATTGTTTTTGTGTTTACTTTTTTACCCTGGTTTGATGTTCAATGATCAAACTTAATGAGACATTTTACATGTAATACAGTTTTTAAATAGTTAATATTTACTAGCAAAGTTTAAACAAAGTTGTAAAACAAATTATGTGACTGCAGCCTCGGATCACGTCATCGGGGCGGGGCCAATGGAAGCAGCTTTATGTACGTCCAGCCGCACCAATGCCCGCTAGCATCACAGCTAACATAATCATTTAGTAATACATTACGTGGGAGTTCTGGGCTTTAATATCAGCATTTGCTTTTATAAAAGTACTGTAAAAAAGTCACTCAGATTTAAAGACTGTAAATCAATTTAATTAAAAAACAAGAGCGATCCAGAGAAGTCCTGTCAATTTTCACTTCCATGCTTGTTTGATATCTTGCTGACTAGAAAGATACCAAGCTGGCAAACTATTGCTTAATAAAATGTATAAATCCTGAATCACTAAGATAAACTACAGAAATTAAGACTAAATTATAAAAGATATAACACTGTTCTGTTCACATTGTTACATTAGTGATTTGTAAAACTTGAGGGCAGAAGAGGAATTGATGTTTGAACTGAAATAAATATAAATCTGCTTCTGGTTTGTTCATTTGCATGAGAAATTAAAATAATTAATAAAAATAAATATATTCTTTGAGAGAACAAATCAGCTTCCAGTTCAAACCGAATACTTTAAAAAATATATAGGAAAATGTGTATAAAACAGTGATTAAATAGTAGCTTCATAAATGTTTATATCTCAAATTAAGGTAGTAAATCAGATAAAACAGAACCTGAGTTCTGTTTAACACTGCAGTACTGCGTGTCGCCGCTGGGTGTCGCTCTATCTCCATTTTATTCCTGCCTGTCTAACGGAGCAGATTAAGATCAACCTGATTGATCTACAGGGAGTCAATCATTGGTTGGTTCTCATCCTGTTTGTTGTCCTTCATCTTCTGAAAACATCTGTATGGTTTTGGTTTTTATTAAACTGAAGAACATCGATTTGTTTCAGCCTCATCATGTTCTGGTTGGTTTTTATTCTTCTAAATATCATCTAACAAATAAATACTTTTCATAAAGACACAATTAATAGAATAGAAATTAAAACTGAGAATGAGAGATTCTAATGTTTTATATTAATGGCAGTGAAGTGTTTGTATTGGTGTTGGAATCAGAAACAAATAAAATATTAATATTATAATTATTTCAACAAGTTTTGCTTAAATAATCCAAAACTTCACGTTTTTTAAAATTCTTTATCATGTGTCTGAAAGTTAAACTCCAAACTTTTATTCTTCTTTTTAAAAGGAATTATTAAAAAATAAGAAATGAACTTTTAAATATTTTATTGGTAAATTTAACATATTAAAACTTTGTAGCATATAAAACAGATTCATTCTGGACATTTTGCAAACATTTTTCATCTAAATATTCATGAATTAGCAGTGAAACCTGGGCTTGTATTTTAAAGATAATCTCAAATTTCTGGCCATAAAGAGAAAATAAAGTAAAACTTTAAAATAACTACAACCTTTAGCTTTCAGTGACATTAAACTTTAGTTAAGTTTCAATCCACATGCAGAATGACCTGCTTTAATGTCCACCAGGGGGCAGAGTTCTCCACACAAACAGTGTTTCTATCACGCTTCATAGATTCCAACAGGGATGCTCAAGTGGGGGTCGGGGGCCAATTGTGGCCCTCGATGGACTTTGTTTGGCCCCAGGCTGTATTGTATAGGATGCCAATTTGTCTATCAGATGGTCCATAAAGAGAAAATAAAGTAAAAACTTTAAAATAACTACAACCTTTGGCTTTCAGTGACATTAAACTTTAGTTCAGTTTAAATCCACCTGCTTTAATGTCCACCAGGGGGCAGAGTTCTCCACACAAACAGTGTTTATATCACGCTTCATAGATTCCAACAGGGATGCTCAAAGTGGGGGTCGGGGACCAATTGTGGCCCTCTAATGGACTTTGTTTGGCCCCAGGCTGTAATTGTAAAGTGATGCCAATTTGTCTATCAGATGGTCGTCAATTGAGTCACATTTGATTGTCCAAAATTACTGAAACTCATTTTGTCAAAAGTCCAAGAGCATTCAAAAGAAATGTCCTTTCACAAGGATTTAGAAACACACTCAGATGCGCTACTTATATTTCCGTTGAAAACTCAGATGACACAGTGGGGCTCCAGTGACGTGAGAATCAGAAGTCACCAGCCCGGTCCGATGTAGTTCTGGACAAGTCATGGCACCAATGTGGCCTATGTGGTTCTGGTGGCTTCTATCGGTGTGGCAATGAATGACAATGAGCTGCTCAAGTTGGCATCAGCGGTTTCTTTAATTCTCCATCTGCATTTTACAGAACGGGCATGGAGGTAAAGTCAGTCTCTGGCATAAAACAAGCTCCTCGTCGGTGATCCTCATGGCTCTGAGGATTACCCATAATAAGGTAACCACAATAAAATCATTACAAATTGCAGTGATCGCATAGTGGGTTTTGTTTTACAGTAAAAGAACAACCAGTGAGTGTCTTATAGAGAAAATAAAGTAACTAATTAAAATATTCTGAAAAATAAAATAAAATGCTGACATTTTATTTACTGGAAGCCATTTTTATGTTTTAGTTTATATAAACTTGCATTTTAGAACAATGCAGAAACATAAATGAACCGTATCTTTATATAAAACTGTTAATATAAAACTCAGCCTCATGTTAACCATCTGCTACAGGAGATTTGGTAAAACATCCCTGCATTTCACAAAACGGGCATGGAGGTAAAGTCAGTCTCTGGCATAAAACAAGCTCCTGCAAGGAGAAGCCATAGTTTGCAGTAATAACCTGATGAGCAATTAACCCAAGGGCTTCAACATATAAACTATAAATTTCTCCAGCAGCAATGTGTATATCATCTACAACTAAACGGTGAATTTCAAAGGTTGTAGTGAAATTTATATTTTCCCTGTTTCTCCTTTTACCGTTTCAGAATAGAGTTTTACCATAGGACACTCCCAAAATATGTGGGAAAAATCCTCCATGTGTCCACATTTCTCCCAGCAGAGGGCGCTAGCATTACTATCATAACTGGGTGTTACCTTTGGGGTTTTAAAAAATCTCATTCTTAGTTTCCAGCTAAACTCTCCCCAGTTTGGACTCGGGCTGAAACGATTCCTCTAATACTTCAACTACCTCGATTACTGAAAATCCTCGAGGTAAATTAATTTGCCTCGAAGCTTTGTTAATTAAATTGTAAAAATAATACTGTTAAACTATCCAGCGCACTGCGGTCTAGCCAGAAGGTTTTGTGTTGCACAATGCAAACTTTTGACGTGTTTGTGCCATAGTTTGTAACTACGGAGGGAAACGGAGATGCTTAGAAGAAGGAATGAAAGCAACAAAAACTGTCAAAGTTTGGGAACATTTTAGTCTTAAGAGAAAAGACAACACATGATAGGTATTTTTCCTTTTGAACCTTTATTAAAAGAATCACAGACAACGTATGTGAATTTTATGACCAAGCTTTTGCAAAAGGAGAAGACTCAGCAAACTGCTCCTCTGAGTCGTTCACAGAGCGTTCTGCCTCACTCTGCTTGAGCAGGCCTTTTGTTTGGGAAAACATAGTCAGAAAAGATGAACAATAAGACAGGCGGCGAGCTCTATCTAACACACAGGTCATCTAACTCTTTCCCTTGAGAGCGAACTCCGGAGGGAGCAATCAGTTCACCGGAACACCGATATTCAACACAACAATCAAAAAGTATTCGCATCACGTCATTTACTGACTCACATTAGACTGAACGTTGATTAACATTAGACTGAATATGACTAAAGTAAATAACAAAAATGATAATACCAAAACATCTCTGACATTCCCCCCTTTTTATTATTTTACCATGTGTGTAAACTTTCTTCAAAAGTTGAGCAAAGAAAAGAAAAAGAATAGGTCCAATAAATGCATGATTTTTTCTTCTAATCTAAACATAAAAAATACAATGAAATAAATGAAAAAATAAAAGAAACAGCAAAAATCAAATGCAGTCTTCTCATCACTAGCAGCACTTGTTTTCACATTTTCAGTGTGGGAATCATTCAGCAAACAAATTAATTTCTCATTGATTACAGCACTTTGTCATCAGAAATATTCAAACAAGTCATCTTCATTTGTGTCATAGGTTATTTTCATCAGCTGATAGCTGACCACAGCAGTGTTGAATGTCTTACGTATCAAACGTCGAAGGCATGGAATGACGCATCCTGTAAACAGGCAAAAAAGAATCAACACAGTCAAAAACGGTGTTACAATCTTCAACAGTAAATTCCACCATGGTCCGGAAATGAGCCTCGAAAGCAAATCAAAAGAAGATGATCCTTGTGCTGCTCCTTCCACGTAATGCTTAAGCTCCTCCAGCTCATGTAGAGCATCAGAAATAGTCCCACCAGTTCCTGTTTCGTCAGGAACGAATGTACAGCACGCTGAACCAATGATTTTGCAGACACCACCTTGAGAGGCTGTGTGCAAGTCCAGCACAACACGATTTTGTAAAACCATGTTTCTCAGTTCAGTCAGCACTCTCACGATGCCATTGGTCAGCTGACGTGTGCTGTTGATGAGTCGCAGTAATCCATAGCTGTGATTTTCAACGTGATCTCGAACCTCTCCTACTCCGACCCATGGAAACAGGCCTTGCATGAACTTTTCTCCACCATTCCAGATTTTAAATTCCCAAGGAACTCCAGTGTCCACCGTGAGGCCTCCCAAGTGTTTGACCTCTGGTATAACTGCACGCTTGGATCGGGCAGCTAGAACATGATGTCCTTTCCTGATGAATGCAATTGGGCTGGTTAAGGGGACCAAGGCACACAGTCCTCCCCAATAGCGTGGCAAGACCATGTAAGCTCCATTTCCACACAGGAAGTACCAGTCTGCCATCACCCGAGAACCATAGTTTCCAGGCACTATGGCGCTGCACAGTGTTGTCTCCTGTCGTCCTCTCATCCGATGTGAAACTCCTCTCCTGAAGCAAGTTGTCACAGTCTGGGTTGTCCTTCCAGACTTTGCAGTCGGGGGTCGCCCTTTGACCCCTGCAGGCAATGCAGTTGATGTAATTCGGTGTCGTTTTGCAGTAGGTGTAAACTTTGTTACTGTCGAGAAATCTGGTATGCGCATGTGAGATCTGTCCAGGTATACGCAGAAAAATGGAATAAAGACCTAAAGGATAACAGTATACCCTGAATGATGATTAAATGACGATTATAAGTGATAAGTAATTATAAAGTGATAATATACGTTCAATGAAAAAATGTCTGTAATGAATGATCAAAACATGTATTCTGTACCTTTAATCAAGTGAATGTTATAGTAATGTATACTCTGTACTCCTAATCAGTTGATGTTCTGTACTTATACTCAAGTGAATGATAATGGTTTACATTATGAAGGGCTGAAGGTTGTACTTTTGAGTTAACTAACAAACAACATGATTTTATAAAAAGTCAGCATGTATTATTAAAAATCATAGATACTGAGGTGAAGGAAAAAAGTACTTCTCACTGAGCAAAAGGCTAGGGACCGAAGGGTGAGTCATCAAATGAGGAAGGAAAACAAGGGTGCGGCAGAGTTGGAAACAGATGGTCAACGGAAAAAGGGAACTGCCCCGATGAAGCGAGGAGGTAGAAATGAGTCATTGGAAAACTTGAGAAAGAGCCCGGTGCTTTCCACAGGCAGCCCTGCCTTGCATGACATCAGGTGATGACGTAATGCGATGGGCAGGATCCATGGAAACACAGAGCATAAATACTGATGTACGGGACAGAACAGGGGTTCTTCGTCTGCAGCGCAGAAGCGGAGTCATCAGAGGGAGCTGACTAAAGACCAGCAGAGGATTACACCGAGGGACCAAGGGAAACTTATTCCACGACTTCACGCTGCCTAGAAGGGACGAGCTCCACCCGCCACCAACCCTGGTTCCCGATCCGACCGAATCCTCTGCCTCTACCCAACGCTCTCAACCCCGGTGCAGCTGACTTGGAGAAGAGACGGAGGTCTTTCAAAGACAAAGAGTCTGCACGTTTAATGGAAAGCGTGAGTCTTCTCTCCGCTTCTCTTCAGTAAAGAGGACTTTGCTCCGGCTGGACAAAGACTCTGACCAAGGACCTCAAAAGATTACAGCTGCCGAGACCAAAAAGACCATCGGGTATGAGTTGACCAGCTTCTCCCAAAGCCTCGCTCAGTGAATTTAGTGAAACAGGTTAGGAATAAGAACAAGGAAAGGAGGTGATTAATCCTAGTTGATTTCATTATATTTTTGCTTCTTTTATAACTCTTGGAAATTAATCTGTTGTTATATGCCCCTGCCAAAGCTTGCTTAATAAAATTATAATTCTAAAATTCTAATGAGAATTGTGAACAGTGAGTTTAATTGTGTCAGTCTTAATTATTGTTGGTTCTCCTAATTGTGGTAAAGTTAACATACATGATTCTAAGGAATGGATGGCTTTGTGTTTTCCTCTGGTGAGTGTTAAAATAATGACCTTGGGACTTAAATCTAAGTCACTAAATTTAATCTAGCCGTTAACAAGTGCCGTTATTTTAGGAAAGGAGCTACCGTTAACAGGAGTGGTTGTAGGGGTTATGTCGCTGTGAGGGCTACTCAGCGGATTGCGCCTCAACTGTAAAAGGTCGTAACTTCTGGATCGAAGGTAGTCAGAGCTAGACGAGTCCTTTCCGACCCCAGTTTAAACAGATAATTCTCCACAAACTATCGCTAGGGTAAGACCCGAGTTTCTGGGGGTTTTCCGGACCTGTTGGACAGAGAACTGGGCAGTAGTGAGTCCAAAGAGTTGTGAGGAGTGGGCGGGACTTACTATTTGGTAGTAACAGACATGGCGTCCCTGGGTGGGCCCCACCCTAATGAGTAGGAGGGCCCTACTTTGACCAAGTCAGTAAAAACAGACGAGAGGCTCTGAATAGCTCACTTGGGAGACCAGCTCTTAGGAAATAGAGTTGGGAGTGACTGATGAGGCTTATCAGTCGCGACCCTTGCAGTAACTGTACAGCGTGCAGGCGAGGGAGAAGCTTCCACTGAGGCTGAATAGCTATATCCAGGAGGGAAGCCAGTAGCCAACCTAGCCTAGACCCATCCCTGCTCTGAGGTACCCTGAGAGGCTTTGGGGGATAGGCGACTCGGAGACAAAGACAACCATGGATGCTGAAACCGAAGCATCAGGGCTCCCGCCAACATCGGACATGGATCTGGATACCAGCCCCGACAGAACCGAGAGGGAAGAACGACTTCGCCTCTCCCAAAGTTGGTCACGGCAACTTCCAGTGAGGCTGATACTGTTGGGCGACGGGTACGACACCTGGACGATGCCAAACCAGCGGATGCTCTGCCAGGCCCATCTTGCTGGAAACCCAAAGGGATCACGAATCCTGATGGAAGTGACATTGGAGCATCAACAGATCTACTTATGCCCCAAGCTCAAGGACAATCACCGGCTGATGATCGCCCGGTGCCCGGTGAAAGTCGTCAAAAGGACGGAAGTTAAAGAATGGCTAGAGTGGTTCACCGACCTCCTGAAAGAGTGGCCTGACGGCCAACTACGGATAATGGACAGCCCGTCAAAGAAGTACGACGGCATAGTAAAGCTGGCGACGTTGGCTGCCGGTGTGGATGGGATCCTGGTGGACCATTTGGCCCGACAAACGTCCCGCTACACCGAATGCGCAGAAGTCTTGGAGAAGATTGAATTATACAAGAAAAAGAGAGAAGAGTACCAAGCCCGGGGCCTTGTGGACTCGGAGGTGTCTGAACCTCCGTCTCGGCAAGGTAGCCGAAACCCGTCGCCCCAGCCGGTACGGCCCCTGATAGATCTAACAGCGGATGACGATAAGGAAATCCAGAACAAATCCCCTGGGCCGTCGGGCCAGGGAATCCCAAGTGGAACACTGGCTCGGGACCCCGAGGCGGAGCAGTGGGATAAAGTGATAAAGGAATGGTCCCTCTGGAGTGAACCGAAAAACGAGCCCCTGCCGCAGGCCCACAGCACGGAGAGAAGGGCACCAGCTTCACCGCCGCCGCCATCGGGAAACAGCTCGGACAACGAGGAGAGCGACGCGGACAAGGGCAAAAGAGGAACTTATAGCCCCAAGAAAAGGACTCAGAAATCAAACACCCGGAGAAGGCCCCGAGAACTGCCCCCGCTGCCAAAAAAAGCACTCAACATCAAAATGCAGACTGGGCTCAAGGTGTATCAACTCATCGGAGAGCCTTGGGGGATCGAAGGCGACGGGTTGATCGTATTCACGGATAAAAAATACAAAGTCCACAACCGAAAGTTCAGGTCAGAACTTAAACTCCAGGCTGGGGACGATTACCAGAAGGATCTGCACCGACTGAGAGCTGCGGACAGTAGGATGACGGATAGGGAGGTAGTCACATTAAATGGCTACAACCTGACCTATGGGGAGATTATCCTGGTCCCTATTGACGCTTATAAGAAAGGAGATAACCTCGAAGATTACCGGAAGAAGATGTGGCACAGCTTGGAGCGGGGACTTATAACCGCCCATAACCGACGCATGAGAAGGGTTGTGGTGAGCGTGCAAGGACTAAGGTCACCGGATCTGCGGGGAGACACTGCCCAGTCGGTCGCGGAGAGAGGGGTAATGTCCATAGTCACAACTACTGGCCACTTCTTCACTATGCGTGAGGTGGTGGTAGTAGTTGACCCCTACCTACACCAACTTCAGACCGAGCAAGGCGTGCGGAAGGCTGCAGAGACGGAGAGGCAGTACCGCGCCGAACGCCAACCTCCGGAAACCAACGACCACCCCTGGGGGGTCCAGGGAAATGACCTCCCAGATGACACTCCGGTTGGACCAGCTAAAGTCATCAAGACGGCGAAAGTAAGATTGAGAACGTATCCAGTCGAACCGGCGGACCGGGCAGCAGAATACATCCGGAAGCTCTCGATTGAACCGGAAGACGAAGGACAACAAAACCATGATGTGGACAAGCTAAAGAAGGGACCCCAGGTGGACGCTGAAGACGGAGTTACGAGACCAGCAAAGATTCAGCCGCTGAATGGCCCCTGGAATACACCCCTTCGACAGTCGCAGTTTAGCGACATCAGCGACCCAGAAGAGGAGCAAGGGCAGCAGGAGGGCGAGGACCGTGCGGAGGAGGGGGGAGAAAGCGAGCATGAGAGCGCTTTTTCCGACCCCAGTTTAAACAGATAATTCTCCACAAACTATCGCCAGGGTAAGACCCGAGTTTCTGGGGGTTCTCCGGACCTGTTAGACAGAGAACTGGGCAGTAGTGAGTCCAAAGAGTTGTGAGGAGTGGGCGGGACTTACTATTGGGTAGTAACAGACATTACACAAATTCCAAGATAACATCCCAAGAGAAACGTGTCCGTCGTTGAAAACACAGCTCCTCAGAGACCTGGGTTTAGCTCCTGCTAAAGAAATGTCTCTGGTATTTTCCATGCGGTTAGTGAGAACAGTTGAAACGGGAGTAGAGACACATCTGCTTGTCATCAGTGATGTGTCCTGCACGCAGACCTGAGTTGTGTGTTGCGATTGGCAGCTGCGCACACACATAGCAGTTCACCTCTTTCTCCTTGTGAGCAGTCCTGTTCATCAGCTGCCACCACAGGTTGGTGCTGTAGTCATGTGGGTGGAAAGTGATGTCACTTCCTCCTCCAAACATCAGACATGCTGCAGTCACAGCGCAGTAGAAGATCCATCTGGCATATGGAGTCCCCATTGCTGCTGGGTGCGCAGAGATGTCAAAACCCCCCAAACTAAAGAGTGAGAATCTTAAGCGTTTCTTCACCGGGTTTGAGACAAACCACCCTTAAAAATGGAACCCCTTTGCAGCCCGGGCTTCCTCTCTACTCAGGATTAGGGGTCCAACACTCTCTGCAGCTTGCAGTGACTGAGATGTATCCAGCTGTGTCTTTCATCAATCTTTACAGCTGTTGGTGTTGTCATCAGCACCTGGATGATGACAACTGGACAATTTCCCACCGTGGACTCGTCCAGGTCTTTTGTTTGATGACTTTGACGTAGACCCAATCTCCTGGCTCGATGGGAGCGGCCTCCTGTGAAGGAAGAGAATCAGAAGGCAGTAAATTTGCACAGGACACTTCCTTCAGTTTAAGAGTTCTGATCGTATAATCTGCTAATGTTTGTTTTTCATCTGCTTTCTGTAAGTCTGGAGCAAACAGAGGCAATCTGTAAGCTCTCCCATGAATTATTTCAAAAGGTGTTAAACCATTTGCTGTTGGGGTGATTCTCATATAGAGCTTCACCAAGGCTAAACATTCTGGCCAGGGTCAACCAGTGTCTGCCATGCATTTTCTTAATCTGCTTTTCACAGTACCATTTGTTTTTTCCACAAGCCCTGCACTCTGTGGGTGATAGTTTTTTAGCCACTTATTACCCAACATTTTAAGAAGTCATTTCCTTTGCTGCATAATGTACATTTAATTTATTCTGGCGTTAGGTAAATGTATCTTGAAGGAGAATAAAACTTAAATAAAAGTCCAACAAGGATATTCATTTAGAATCAAAAATAACTCACCCTGTATTACCATGATAGATATAATGAATGTAATAAAAGTCATTAATGAAGGGGAAAAAACTCAACCCAAACTAAGTTTAGTTTCTGGTTCACAGAGTATGAAGTTAAATTTGTTTCCCAATTATTCAATGGAAAAAAAAAACTAACCTCAGTTAAGTAAAATAAAATTGTAATCAAAACGTTTGGAATTGTAATGATTTTTTAAAACAAAAAGTTTTGTTTAAAAGACTTCTTTTAAACTAAATAACTCATTTTTACCAAACATAAACATTTATTTGCACACATCATAAATCTTGTGTTGTGATTTTAGGTCCTGCTCAAGACGTCATGTGAGAATCACAAGCAAAACTTTGAGTCACAAACAAAAACTAGAATAGCAAGAAAATATTTTTGACAAGCGCAAATAAGTTTGTTTTGCAAAAAAGAAAGTTAACTTTATGAGTCAAAAATGTGTGATTTAAAATTTTTTAAAGTTTTTTTAAGCAAAACTCAGTAGGCTTTTCTCATGGTGACAAGCATTAACAATTCAATTGTTGCTTTTTTTTTTTTTTGCAATTCCAGGTTAAAGTTTGCTGCAGCTCTGCTTTCCTGAATGGACCATCTTCATCTCCACTGCAGCAAAAAGGCAGATCTTTTTATATAGATTACAGTCACTAAAAGGTTGCATTGAGCCCTTGTTCATATTTTTAATAGTGTAATTCTGTAAAGACAGCATATGCCTGGTGGTCCGGCTCTGATTTACATATCTTGTTAAATTGCGGGTTTGAATATTGCCAGAGGTGTGACCAAGTCACTGTGTTGCAAGTTTCAAGTAAGTTTCAAGTCTCTGTCCTCAAGTCCGAATCAAGTCTCAAGTCAGGAAGCTTTAATTCCAAGTCATTTTATTTTATTTTTTTTATAATTTGCAATTATACATAAAATTCAAATCATAGACCATTTGTTCCTTTTAAAATCTGTTTTAATCTCAAATGATAGAACATGTGCAGCTGAACACAAAGTATAAAAAACATTTTTAAATTGGGCCTCTTTATTGCGCAGTTCTGTTTAACTTGATATTTAATAAAAAAGACGAACATTTTTCTGCATTTATTTCTAAGTATGTTAGTTTCAGTCCTCCGTAAATATGGGCCAGATATTCTACACACAAAATTTATTTGGGACAGTCACTGTATTTGGTCTGTTTTAACAAATAAACCACATGAAAAAATCAAAATCATTGCAAATAAAGTGGAGTGGTTTGAATTTGGATGTGATGGTAAAATAAATATCTGTCAGGCCAAGTGGGTTAAATCTACAGCCAATTTCACATCAATATGATAAAAACATGTTGTGTGAATCAAGCTGGTCAGAATCACTAAACAAAAATAATGAGCTCATTATTTTATGTCTTACTCAGTTTACTATCCCACTTAGTGTTATATTCAGGGTCAGTGACTTTGTACAATGTTTATTTTTACAGAAACTTTTGAAAAGATATTTGTTTTCCAGCAAAGCTATACTACTTGGGTTCTGTGCGACATATGACAGTCAGTCAGTGCATTAAGTCAAAAACAGTTGACTTAATGCACTGACTGCAGTAAACAATATACTGTCAATATAATTTCCCAACGTAATTATCCCGACGGCTTTAAAACTTTTACAGTCATATTTCAGTTTTAGATGTTATATTTCATTATTATTTTTACACTATCAGAAGCAGTATGTTAGAAAATGCAGCAAACAAAGACATTTCTACGTTATATTGAAATATTGTAGAGTTAAATGTGAGGCCGACTGTGTGACAGATGAACCTCGACCCAAACTGAAGAATGAGGAAACATTCCTGCACAGCAGAGACACAAACTCATAAACATCTTCCAGTAAATGCCTACTGCACGTTCAAACTTGTAGCAGTGTGATGCCTCCAGGCTAAAAGAGGCCAAAGCTTAAAGAACATTATGTTCAGAATGAAAGAGGTTCAGGTGAGAATCAAAGTTTCCTTCAGATCAAATACACCAACCGTACTTAGATGATACTAAACCGGCTCATCATCATGATGGACAGAGAGACTCTGTTCCCTGAGTTCAGGTCCAGAATCTGCTTTCTGTTCCGGAGCCCCGCTCACTATCCACCGGCTTCCTGAGCTAATAACACGGTGCACATTATTTATGGAGGCATTTGAAGGACCGGATTAATGGTAAATCATCACCATTTTAACCCTGAGTACACATGCTAACACGAAGTTAGCTAAAGTCAACTATCTTACAGCAAAAGAAAAGCGCCACCTACCGTCTTTGTGAAGCTTCAAATGCAGGACAAAGTTGGACAAAGTCGTGGCATCTCCATCCGATATTCTCTTCTTGCATGTTTTACAAGTTGCAGTTTGTTTTTTATTCTTAAGTTCATAATCTACGTAGCCAAAAGAAATTACTCGCATATTTGAGCGGTTATTTCGTCTTTCGTTCCCTGAGCTCTGCAGCGTCACCGCGTTTTTAAAAATCCTGTTAATTTGATTGGTTGAGCTGCAGCTACGCACACATACATACATGAGGATAGAGGAGAAACAGAGGGACGGTCTGCGCATGTTGATACGGAATGAGTGAAATTAATTAATGACGCCACTTTATAAATAATGTGTTTTAAATTTTAAGACTTTGAGTAAAAATATCAAGTCTTTTCAAGTAAACAGCTTCAAATCGAGTCAAGTCCCAAGTCAATGGCATGAAAAGTCAAAGTCAAGTCCGAGTCTTTGAACTTTTTTTCAAGTCAAGTCTCAAGTCGTGATTTTAACGACTTGAGTCCAAGTCATGTGACTCGAGTCCAAGTCATGTGACTCGAGTCCCCACCTTTGAATATTGCAATACTTTTCTATAACAAAATAGACCTGCAGAAAGAAATTACTAATAAAATATCTCACATAGGCATAGTGTTATGCTCTATATGGAGATCTTCGTTAGCTTTGATTGTACATGTCACATTTTTTGTAATTTATCATTGTTTATTAAATTCTGAAAGCAGTTTGTTAATATTCTGTCCTACAATGTGGTTAGATGGAGCCTTTTTTGTTGTTGAGCACCTGCCTCTTTAGTGGCCTCTGCACGGGCCTGGTACCATGACATGCGTTGTTTTGTGTTATCTGTTCAAAGGGAATTGTTATTAATATTATTATTATTATTATTATTATTATTATAGACGTTACTATTTCTCCCCTACTGTGTAATCAATTAAACTGTACGGTCAGTTTAATTTAAGTCATTAGAGCTTAAAGTATATTTGTTCATTATAACATGTCCATGTTAAATTATTTAACATAATTAATCCTCTCTTAATTATTGACTCAAATAAATTATTGCCCTTGAAATGTAGCTACATTTGAGAAATGTTCTTTTATGTACATCTGTTTTCTCTAAATTAATTGGTGAATTGTTTAATTTGGCAATTTGATACTGTCACAGTTGGTGAGAGTTGATACTATTTACTGAAGTGAAAGTTATGTGGTTGTTTGATAACAGAAGGACACAAGAATATGATTGTACTAATGATTTCATCATTTCAAAGATTTTTAATAAAGAGACAGAGTTTGGGGAAGAAGACGGCAGTCGTTCTTTTTTTTCCACTGACGCTGTTCATCGTTACAGGCTCTCCACCAAGATCAAAGGGGAAGCAGAAACACAGCAGAAGAAGAAAAAACAAAACATAATTTGTTACAATGTGAGCTGAGACGTGTAACATCAGTAACTTCAGTGTTACACCTCTGAAATATGTTTTGCAGTTTCTCTTATTGTGATACAGTAAACGGTTCACTTGAACATTTAATTTCCTGATAGAATAATAAATCTACAAACTAAATGTACTTACAGGAGAATTTAATTCCTTGTGTTTTACTTTGAAATAATCTAAAGGAAGTACTATTCCCATATCAGCTCTAGCTTCACTACGGTTGTATTTACACATGGAGTCCACTAGGGGGCAGAAGGCTGCGTTAGCAGTTAGCTATACTGGTCCAAAAGTTACTGGATGATAAAAAGTATTTCCTCCTTTCTGGGTCTTTTCTTCTGCCCAGATAATTTATTTATATCTTAATAAATCCAGTGGACATGCAGAGGAGATAATAATGTTCCTGTAAAGGTGATCACACTCAAAATACGTTTTACACCAAGATTGAATCTTTGCAGGGAAAGAAAACTAAACAAACTGACGGCTTTAAAAATCCGTGTACGGTTCGTTCTTTGGTTTTATCGTTTCAAAATAAAATTGGAAAAACCAAACAAGCATGTGTTTTTTTGTTTTTAAAACGAAATTAGAAAAACGGCAATTGCAAAAAGAAAAAAGAAAACGAGCTGTCAAATTAGCTTTTCATTATTTCATTGTTGACAATCGCTCTGACCCGGAAGTTCTCTCTGTCCGGTTTACACAGGGGCCGTATCACACATACACATTATGCTCTGTCCCGCACACTTTGTTTTTCTACACTCGTCCAAAGCGACATGTAATTAATTTGATCATACCTTCACACAGATAGCCTTTAACTCCGACTTTGTTTTGTATATGAAGCTAATGGCTGCTAAATGCAGCTTCCCATTCAGTAAATATCTAAAGGGCTAGTCCGTCCATTTTTTTTTACCAACCTTTAATCTGCTCTGGTTTAAAAAGACGCTCAAAGAACATTCTGCCAGTCATTCAAACCCTTTAAGTTTAAGTTTTTCCTTTCTGAATAGCATTAGCAAAGCAATTATAATCCGGTATGTCATGAACAAGCATGCAAAAAAGGTTATCCAAAATATACAATATCCTGGATAAATATTGTATATTTATCCAAAATAAATATAGAATATATTGTATATATAAAACATTTATATACAATATACTAATAGATTGATAGTAGTATCTATTTCAGGTAAATACCTGGAAATAGATACCAGAAATAGAAATCTATTTCTATTTCTGGTATTTAAATCTATTTCTGGCAGAAATAGATTTATTTCTGCCAGAAATCTGGCAGAAATAGATTTATACCAGGTAGGAAATGTTTGAAATAATTTGCCAGATTATTAAAAGCTTAACTAAATAAATGTTTGCCTATGGAAGAAGATTTTGGAAAGAAAAAAGGTCATCATTCTGTCTTTAATCTCAGAATTCAGACTTCAATCTAAAAAAACCCAAATCTTGTACATCAGTAGGTGTTAGAAAAATGATATAGGCTTCTTCTCTTCTGTGGTTTAACACCTCACAATATCTTTTCACATTTTTATAAGATGCATATTACTGTCCAATTAGAAATGAAAACCTCTGTGCCCTTTATGAGACTATTTATCCATCCATCCATTTTCTTCCGCTTATCCGGGGTTGGGTCGTGAGCCCAGACTTCCCTCCCAGCCTCTTCTTCCAGCTCCTCCGGGGGAATCAAAGGCATTCCCAGGCCAGCAGAGAGACATCGTCCCTCCAGCGTGTCCTATTTATTATAACTTATTAGACTCAACTGACTAAACATAATGAACAATTTTTGAGTTGATACTTTTCATTATTTCTTAGCTCTGGATTTATAAGCAAGAAACATTAAAAGAAAAAAGTATTTAATTTGTATCAACCTTTATGTAATCAGAGCTTTAAACTCAAATCTTACAAAATAAACAGACAAAACATTTTCATAAATTTATTTATTACAATAACATACGCAGATATTCAGCCAATGTTTGGGGAATCGTGAAAAAATATTCCTATAATTTATGTATATAAAAGATGAGGAGACAGTGAAGAAGACGATGTCAGGAGGAGGAAGATGATCACTGGGAGATTCTTGGAAGCTGCATCCAAACCTGAAGCTGAGGCCTCTCCTCCTAAGAGCCGCCTGTATGAAACAATAAAAAATATATTTAAAAAATGTTCACACTGCACATAAGAAGCCAATCGAAGGGAAGAATATATTTCACACACATAAATAATATGAATTTACAAACCACAAAAAGATCAGAGGAAGGGAATATTAGTAACTAGTATCGGATGATGTCAATGATTAGAAGATACTAACATCTTCAGAAATATCGAACTCTGCAGAGAGGAATATTATATTTTGACACACGTATCAGATAGTATATATGCAAACACATTAAACTCTTCATGTCACACTTTGAGACGCTACGATCAGATATCAAGCAGCAGAATAGACAAGGTGACTTGTCCAGACCGTGGTTAGCGGGGTGAACACACTCCACCCGGCCGCTGAGCCTGGAGCCGCCTGGAGCCGCCTGGAACCGCCTGGAGCCGCCTGGAGCCACCTGGAGCCGCCTGGAGCCGCCTGGAGCCGCCTGGCCCCGTTAGCGGAGCTACGCTGCTCCGAAAACGCCGGAGTATATTTCAAACCGTAAATTAAGCTATAAGGGCTACTTTCTAGTCTAAAAACATCTTAAAACAACTTTTTGTGACAAATTAATAGTGTACTTACTGTTTGTCGCTGCTGGAGGCGCAGTGCAATGGAAGCCATCTTGCTGGTCCAGAGACGAGACGGGTGTGGCTGCGGTGGAAAGCCACTCCCCGGTGCTCTGGCCTTTCAAAATAAAAACTTAACTAAAAACTCAGGCTAACCATTTTTCTCGGTGACCAGATGTCCGGTATTATATGTTTCTCACAGGAGCTTTACTTAAACTGACTTGCGGCTGGCAGAAAATCCTACAGTATATAGCCTGAAATGAACAAGCTTGTGTCCCTGCAGCCTGCATAATATGTGTGATTAGGTCCCTGCGCAAGCCGGACAGATAGAACTTCCGGGTCAGCCCGCTTGCCAAAAATGAAATAATGAAAACCGAAATTGACAGCTCATTTTCTTTATTTTGCAATTGCCGTTTTTCTAATTTTGTTTTAAAAACGAAAAAACAAAAAAGAACACATGCTTGTTTGGTTTTTCTAATTTTATTTTGAAACAAAAAACCAAAGAACGAACCATACACGGATTTTTAAAACTTTTACACAGTAATATTTCATTCTTAGATGAAATTCTTCATTTTAATTTTTACCCTTAATTTTTCCACTATCAGAAGCAGTATGTTAAAAATTCAGCAAAGGCATTTCTACGTTAAATTTAAATATTGTAGAGTTAAATGTGAGGCCGACTGTGTGACAGATGAACCTCGACCCAAACTGAAGAATGAGGAAACATTCCTGCACAGCAGAGACACAAACTCATAAACATCTTCCAGTAAATGCCTACTGCACGTTCAAACTTGTAGCAGTGTGATGCCTCCAGGCTAAAAGAGGCAAAAGCTTAAAGAACATTATGTTCAGAATGAAAGAGGTTCAGGTGAGAATCAAAGTTTCCTTCAGATCAACATTAAACAAGATTAAATAAATTAATAAAATCTGTATCTGATAATATGAACATATCAGAGTCGTGTCAACATGTGGAGAAACTTCAACATTTCAAGGTTCTTGGCTCTTTGGCTCAGATCAGAATAAGCAGAAACTATTATTAGATTTATTGCTCTTGTGTTTCTGAGCAGAAATTTGTTGGTTGTTAAAGTTTTTTATAGATAAAACTGAAAATCTCCAATAATTTAATAAAATATTGATAAAAAATACTAAATATATTTAAAACATAAGAACATTTAAACCAAAATGTGAATTTATTGTTTTAAACATTTATTTCCTGGTATCAATGATCAGACAGGATTCCTGTCATTTCAACAGGTGAACACACCTCTGCTGTCAGAGGGGGCGGAGCCTCAGGTGGGTCCGGTTCAGGTTCTGGAGAATCAGGTCCAGTTCTCCAGTTTGCTCCGACTCGGTTTGTGTGAACAGAAGGAGAATCTAAGGTGAGTGTTAACTCCACTTTCTACTGGTTTCCAGTCCTGACTGGGTTTTCTCTCTTTGAGCTGCTGGACAGAACCAGAACTGGGCCTGGTTCTGGTTCTGGTTCTGGTTCAGAGCTGCAGCACCTGATTTCAACCAGGAACTCTGAGTTTTCATCTGTAACCCAGACAACCAGCTGAGTTTGCTCCCAGTTTCATAGTGGAGTCAAAGTGGTACCAGAAGGTTCTGAGTGTTTGTGGGCCGGCTGAGATATCTGGGTTCTGGTTGGTGGATGGAAAATATTTCAATATGAAGTCAATAATTTATTGATCAGAGAGGATTTATCTGGGCTTTTATCAGTAGATTGAATCAGTCTGTGGTGACAGAGGACAACTGATCACATTTCAATCAATTATTGATCAATAATCAGTGATTATGGTGACATAACAACACAGCACCCCCTAGAGTATTTAAAAACATCCACAGCTGTTATTTAGACCTGAACAGTTAAAACATCAAAACCTGTAAAAACTATTGGACCCGATTTACACACCTAGTAGGAAGTTGGCCATTTTGGATCAAATGTTTTGTTTATTTTTCATTTCTTTATATTTTTGACATTTTGACCTTACAAGTAAAAAGTTAACTAAAACTCTGAGATTTGGTTGTGAAAGCTCAGATGTTTAAGTTTCTTTAATACCAAGAAAACTTTCCTCCACTCTGACCGTCGCTCCATTTAAAATAATTTAGCAAATATTTGCGTAATTATTGGTTCAATCACAGTAATAATTTACTCTTAATAGTAACTCTGTTTACATGTTTTATATGTTAATCTCTGAAATCTTTCACTGATATTTCCAGCCTTCATTTTCTCCTTTAGTCTGAACTTGTTGTAATGAAACAAATCAAAGTTCCCTGTGAAGTAAATAAATCTACTTGTTAAATCTTTAGCTATTTTTGGTTCAGTGCTAAATGTCTGTGTTTATGTAATATATGCTTTTCCTCTTTGGGTTGGTGGCAGGATTTTGACCTTTGACCCAAATGGCTGCAGTGAGTATTTTAGTTTCCAAGTAAACTGTAATGTGTTAAGTTGTTGTTTAGCCAAATGGGAACTGAAGTTGGGCTTTTCAAGCCAGAATAGCAGAAAACTAGAGGAGCTTTCTGCAGCTGATTCTGCCACCTGGTGGCAGGAGCCACACATTACAGTCAGATGGCATAAAGCAAGAGGTGAAGATGTTTACATCTCAACCTAAAGGAAATCAGACGAACAGTCAGGAACGTCATTTCTTGTAAAGAAAGATGTGATAAATGTATTTTATACCACAGATGTATTTTTAATAGTTTGCTCTGACATTGTAGCTTTCATGATTACATAATTATGTTTTATCTTTAGGGGTCTGTGCTTGTGTGTTTTAAATAAGTACTTTTAGGGTATTTATAGTTCCCATATCAACTGCATAAAATAAACTATTCATGAAATAAAGTCTGAAACATAATGAATCTTCATGTTTTCCAGGTAAAAGATGGCAGAGAAACAGGAAGAGGATTTCGGTAAGTGATCAGAAGCAGAAATGAAGAATCTTAAAGGAACAAACTGACCAATCACAGCCTGTGTTGCTGCCATGTGATGAAGCTCAGCCTCAGTGTCTTTATTGTTTTCATGCTTCCTGTTCAGTGAAGCTCTGGTGAAACTAAAAGGAACCAAATTGAAGAACAGGCCAGCAGCTCTGATACTTCAGGAATATTTACTATATACACTGATTAACTTACCCAGTAATCACATCATTTATTAATAATGTATCTCAGACATTCTGTATCTTTTATTCCATCACTTGGTGTCAGATATGCTTAAGTTTAGAGATGGAGATGAAGAAAGAAAAGTGATGAAAATGTTAATCAGTCAATATTTTCATCACAATATTCACCAATAATATCATAATTTCCTTTTTTCCTAAAATAGTGCAGCTCCATATTTAGAAGGTGTTTCTTTTATTGTTCTTCCTGCAGTGAGGAAAGAAAGTGATGAACCAGAAGCTTCATTTGGTCTCATGTAGACAGAATCAGTGGTCGTCACTCAGATATGAGGCAGAAACACAACAGGTTTAGACCTGAGGAGCTGATCAACAGACTCTGAATCCCTGGATGGAGCAACATGAATAGTTGATCTTCATCACGTTTTTCTCAGTTTGAATTAATTATGTTTCTGATTTCTGCCTGCAGAGAAAAAACTTTTCAAGGTTCGCCCTGAGTTTGTGAAGAGAGTTTCTGAGGAAAACCTGATTCAGCTCCTCGACGACCTGGAAACAGATGGTGTCTTTAATCTTTCGGAGAAACGGGCGATATTTGAAGGGAACCCAGTGACCACAAACAAGGCCCGGGAGACCATAGATGCTGTGAGGACGAAAGGACAGAGAGCCAGTAGATTGATGATCAAACGTCTTCTCAACATAGATCCTACCCTGTCCAACCAGCTGAGTTTGTCCTCCGACTCCTCTGATTTAGGTTAGTCCCTTCACCAATCATGACTGGGTGGAAGTGAACTCATCCAACAGTGACTAATTATAACAAAAATAAATGGAGCATTATGGTTGCACTCCACCTGCTGGGCTGTAGGTCAGAAACTATAGAAAAGTTTTCCTGTAGATTGGCAGGAGGCGACTCTTAGTGTGAAAACACTTTGAATGTTCAGCATGATGTTTGTAGTCCAGTCAATTTATTAACAAGCAAAGCTGTACCATAAAGCTCCATGACTCGTTTTCTTCATGATTTGAATGTTTCATGTTTCTTCTGAATGAAATCCTCCTCATGGTCTATAATTTGAATGAGTTCTTTGTTTAAACATCCTGATAAAGAAACAATCAAATTAAAATTCAATCAATTGAGTCTTCATTTTTTCAAGTGTTTCATCTTGTGTTTTTATCTCTTTGTTCAGATTTTGATGATCGATGTCAACATAACCTCAAAGAGTCTCTAAAGAACACATTCCAATCTATCTGTGAAGGCATTGCAATACGTGGAGAGAAAACCTCTCTGAATGATATTTACACAGAGCTCTACATCTTAGAAGGAGGAACTGCAGGGGTCAACCAGGAACATGAGGTCAGACAGATTGAAACAGCATCCTGTAATCAAGGAACAAAAATACACCTGGAAGACATCTTTAAATCCAACCCTGGTAGAAAGCAACGGATCAGAACAGTGCTGACCATGGGAGTAGCTGGCATTGGAAAAACACTGTTAACACAGAAGTTCACTCTGGACTGGGCTGAAGGCAGAACCAACCAGAACATAGACTTCATATTTCCATTCACTTTCAGAGAGCTGAATAACTTGAGAGAAGAAACTTTCAGCTTGGTGGAACTTATTCATCACTTCTTTGATCAAATTAGAGACGCAGAAATCCGCAGCTTTAAAAAGTTTCAGGTTCTGTTCATCTTTGATGGTCTGGATGAAAGTCGACTTCCTCTGGACTTCAAGAAGAATCCAGTCCTGACTAATCCGTCAAAGTCCACCTCACTGCATGTTCTGCTGACAAACCTCATCACTGGGAAACTGCTTCCCTCTGCTCTCCTCTGGATAACCACACGACCTGCAGCAGCCAGTTTGATCCCAGATAACTCTATTGACAGGGCCATAGAGGTCAGAGGGTTCACTGACCCCCAGAAGGAGGAGTACTTCAGGAAGAGATTCAGAGATGAAGAGGAGAAGGCCAGCAGGGTTATCTCCCACATCCAGAAATCAAAAAGTCTCCACATCATGTGTCACATCCCAGTTTTCTGCTGGATCACTGCTAAAGTTCTGGAGCAAATGATGAAGACCAGAGAGGGAGGAGAGCTGCCCAAGACCCTGACTGAGATGTATATAGAGTTCCTGCTGCTTCAGTTCACAATCAAGGAGGAAAAGTATAAAGAAGGAGCTGAAGAAGCTCTAGAGAACAAGAAGCTGATTGAGTCTCTAGGTAGTCTGGCTTTAGATCAGCTGCTGGAGGGAAACCTGATCTTCTATGACAAAGACCTCAAACGGTGCGGCATCAACATCAAATATGCTGCGTTGTTCTCAGGAGTTTTTACTCAGATGTTTAAAAAGGAGAGAGGAACGCGCAACATCTCCGTCTACTCCTTTGTTCATCTGAGCATCCGGGAGTTTCTGGCTGCCGTCTACATGCTCCACTGCTTCACCAGCAGGAGGTCAGAGGTGATCAAGATGTTCCTGGGAGAAAAATACAAAAACACTTCTCTAGATGAGTTCATGAAGAAAGTGATGAAGAAATCGATCCGCAATAAAAATGGCCACCTGGACCTGTTTGCCCGCTTCCTTCATGGTCTCACTGTGGAGTCCAACCAGAGACTCTTAGAGGATCTGCTGGGTCAGACAGAGAACAGTACAGGAACCAGGAAGGGAATGTTAAACAAAATAAAGAAAATATTCACTGGTTGTAACTCTTATGACAGAATCTCTCATGACAGAATCATCTCCAACCTGAAGGAGATGAACACTGATGATATCTCTCCTGACAGAAGCATCAACATCTTCTACTGTCTGGTGGAGATGAACGACGTCTCATTTTATCAGGAGATCCAACAGCTGCTGGATTCAGGGAAGAAGCTCTCAGAGACTGACTGTTCAGCTCTGGCCTTCATGCTGCAGATGTCAGAGGTTCTGGATGAGTTGGACCTGGAGAAGTACAAGACATCAGATGGTGGACGACTGAGACTGGTTCCAGCTGTGAGGAACTGCAGAAAGGCTCGGTGAGTCCAGATGTTTTCATTGTGTGAATGCTGACTCAGCACTATTGTCCTCCTGTTTCTTCTTCTTCCTTCAAGTTGATTCTGGATGTTTTTTTACCTTTAACCACTTCCTTCATCCTCTGGATGATTTCAGCCATTCAAACATCTAAACATTCAGTTCATCAAGGACAGCTGCAGCTTCGGGTTTTTAGACATTTTGATCTTTTTAAAATATTTAACCTTTTATCAGTTTTCAGGTTGAAATGAATAGAAAACACTGAACTCTAGAAAATGTTTGTTTTCTCCAAGATCCAATCAGCCAGAGAGACGTTTTAAACTTTAATCTCCTCTTCACTCATTGAGCTGCTGCTCCATAATTCACCTTTTAGGATCTTTGACTGTTTTTATAAAATAATTGTTTAGATTTGATGGAAATTTGGACCATTAAAATAAACCATTGCATTAATTATAAACTTTGTGAACAGTGTTGATCATCTTCATCCCGTCATCATCCTCACCTCTTCCTCCTCCCACTAGTTTCCTCTGAGTTTGTAACCGAGACCAAAATGTGGTGATTGTTGTCTGGTTCCAGAAAAAGTCCTGGTTTCTGTCAGATCCTCCCAAAGCTCTGAGAATCTGCTTCCAGAGCTGGAACCATTTTCCTCATCAGCTCTTCATCTGACGCCTTTGTTGAAGCTGTCCTCCATGAAGACCTGCAGAGACATGAGCTTCACCTCTTTAGACGTCCCAGCCTCTGCAGTTCCTGGGGAACTTTCACTACATCACCACGAAGATGGTGCTGGACCCACATGCTCCGTCTCCTCCAGGGGTTTTGCTCTTCAGCTCTTTAGGAGTTTAGCAACAATTTCTTCTGACGTCCAAACCTTTGTTCCTCTGAGACGATGGACAGACCACTGCAGAGACATGAGCTTCACCTCTTTAGACATCCCAGCCTCTTTAGTTCCTGGAGAACTTTCACTGCTTCACCCACAACTGGGAGCATTATGTGTCTGGTCTGCTCCCAGTTTCCTCTGCGGCATTGTGATGGACCGAGTTAAAACAGGAGGAGTCACAGGATATTAATTAGAAAAATAGGGTTTTTTATTTTAACCCAAAGATTACAAAAGGACAAAAAGATGAACTGAGCTCACAAAAGAGGCCAAAGAAACAAAACTGAACTCAGGCAAAAAAGTAAACAAACTGGCTGCACAAACAAACATAACTGACCTAACAAAGAGATGAAACACAGGGGTTTATATACTGGCTGATCAGACCAATTAAGACACAATGGGGGTAATTAAGCAGAAAACAATTACAAGCACAAAAACAAATACCAGTACAGCTAAGTTTGACTAAACTAACGACTCTCAAAATGAAAATCAAAAATATTAAAGTTTAAATACTAATATTTACTTAAATACAAAACTTATCTAAACAAAGAAACTACAAATTTCCCCTATCAGCAGGAACTAGTGGTGTAGTCCAATCAGCATTTATGCCTGCTGATCCCTGGCCCCCATCTTTTGTCTGGCCACTCCAAGGCAGGTAAGTACCAGCAAAACACAAACAAAAGGTCAGTCTCAAGCAAAAAATTTAACTTAAGTTGATACAAATGCACATGCTAACTAAATGTACTCGCCAACATAAAGAACAAATGTATCCAAATCAACTAATAAATGTTTACTGAAACTAAAGTGTTGCGTTTGAATGAAAAACAAATTGTGTATAACAGTTACCGACTTCAAAGTGTGGCCATGGATTTGGCCATCACACACTCCCCCACTTCCTGATCTTCCCTCTGGCACTGAGAAAGGTAATCAGCAGTGGTGTTGTCTTTACCGGGGATGTAGTGAACCTTAAACCGAAATGGCTGCACAGCAAGATATCATCTGGTGATTCTCCCATTTGTGTCCTTCATTCTTTCTAGCCACTGGAGGGCTCTGTGATCAGTCTGAAGTGTGAATTCTCTTCCTAGCAAATAATATTTAAATGAATCAAGGGCCCATTTAATAGCCATGGCTTCCTTCTCCACAGTTGCATATCGCCTCTCTCTTGGTAGCAGCTTGCGACTGATGTAGGCAACTGGATGTTGGTCCTCTGGTGGTCCCTGCAGAAGCACTGCCACAAGGCCTCTTTCAGAAGCATCAGTCTGCAACAAAAAGTCTTTTGCAAAATCCAGTGAATGCAAAACTGGATTCTTACTCCGAGATTGGCTAATGTCCTTAAATGATGCAATGGCATCTGCTGTCCACTGAATTTTAGTGGGACTTCTGGAGCCCGTCATGTCTGTTAAGGATGCTGCTCTAGCTGAGAATTTGGGGATGAATCTAAGGTAGAATGCAGCCTTGCCAAGAAAAGACTGCAGCTGTTTTCTGGTTTGTGGGAGCGGACAGGATGCTATTGCATTGATTTGATCAACTTGAGGTTTCAGAGTACCACCTCCAATGGTGTACCCCAGGTACTGTATTTCTGTCCTAGCAAGAGCACACTTTGCTGGATTGATAGTAAGGCCTGCTGAACGCAGCCGATGTAGGACCTCCTTTAGATGGTCAACATGCTCTTCCCAAGTTCCACTGAAAACCACAACATCATCAAGGTATGCACAGGTTAATGCTGAGAGCCCACAGAGTACCTGATCCATTAGTCTTTGAAATGTTGCTGGGCCCCATGCAGACAGATTGGCAGGACTGTGAACTCGAACAATCCCCAGGGGGTGCGAAATGCTGTCAGCTCCTGGGACTGTTTGGCGAGAGGCACCTGCCAGTAGCCCTTAGACAGATCAATAGTTGTTAAATATCTTGCTTCCCCCAGGTGCTCAATGAGGTCATCTATACGTGGCATTTGGTAAGAGTCAAATTTTGATATGGAGTTGAGGTACCTGAAGTCGATGCAAAATCTTATTTCGCCATCCTTTTTTGGAACCAACAACAGGGTCGCACCACTCACTTGTTGAAGCTTGGATGATTCCTAGAGACAGCATGAGGTCCATCTCCTCCTTCAGCTCCACCCGGAAGCGTTCGGGTATCCTGTAACTCATGCGCTTTATAACAGCGTCTGGTTTTAGAGCAATGCTGTGCTCCACCAGAGTGGTGCGGCCTGCGCACTCTTGAAATAAGTCGGAAGTAATAAGAGGTGTTACCTGAGACTGTTGCTCGCTGGTGAGATGGCTTAGGTCCAGCACAGAGGATGTTACCGAAGGCAAATAGTCATCAACTTCCTCCTCCACTCTGTGAATAAGCAACACCTCAGTTTCATTCTCCTTCCGTTGAACCCACTCCTTGAGAAGGTTAACATGGCGCATTCGACTCTCTCGCTGGAGACCTGGTGTAGAGACTTGATAGGTAGTAGGTCCAGTTTTTCTCAGTACTTCAAAGGGTCCCTGCCACTTTGCAAGCAACTTGCTGTCAGAAGTTGGCAACATTACTAGAACCTTCTGACCAGGAGCAAAACTTCTGTGGCGAGCTTTCTTGTCAAACCAAACCTTTTGGTATTTCTGAGCAGTTGCCATGTGACTCTGGGACAACTCACTCATCTGCTGCAGTTTATCCCTCATATGGAGGAGAAATGAAATAACATTGACAGGATCCTCTTTACTTTGATCTCCCTCCCATGCATCTCTCAGCAGGGTCAGAGAGCCCATCACATCATGACCATAAAGGAGCTCAAATGGGGAGAAACCAGTGGAAGCCTGAGGTATCTCCCTGTAAGCAAAAAGGAGGTATGGCAACCACTGATCCCAATCAGACCCTGTATCATTAACAAACTTACGAAGCATTTGTTTGAGGGTTTGGTGAAAACGCTCCGTCAGGCCATCTGTCTCTGGGTGGTATGGTGTTGTCCTCATGCCCAACAGCTTATAGACCTGTTTCAACAGTGTGGACATAAAGTTAGTGCCCCGATCGGTTAAAATCTCCTGTGGAAATCCAACTCTTGAGAAAAGCTGAATCAGTGAGGAAGCCACATGTTTTGCTTTAACAGTCTTTAGTGGAAAAACTTCAGGATATCTTGCCGCATAGTCTGTGATGACTAGCATGAAGCGATTTCCAGATTTACTTTTTTCCACCGGGCCAACTATGGCGTGTTAACAAAGGAGTGCATTCAGTCCAACTGTATCATCGTGATTAGTTTATTTCGCATCACATCAACTCTCAGCATCGACATTCCAGTAATCAGCGTCACCTGTGTATTTAAGCCTGACGCGCCCCGTGATGTCATCACTGGTGGCCATTTGTAGTTTTAATGTACATACCATTAACACCACATCTTCCCTCTCTAGAATCAATGGGTGGACTACCATTGATTCAACAGACCTTAGAGGATTATTCTGCCTCTGTAGCTGGAAGGTCTGTCTCTACCTAAGACTAGAAAACATTGTAAATAGAAATACTCATTTAATCATTCCTAAACTTTAGCGTAACATGTACACAAATTATTTCATTCCCTTTTACTATACATTCAATCTATCAGGTTTCACGATCCGTCTCCCAAACCTGGTTCTAGGAGTAGGTGAAAGTTCAGGAAGATTCTGCTGTGTAGGTTCTTTGGAACTCTGTTGAGCTTGTTCTGGAGCCAGGTCCCCTTCCGGTACTTCTGGCTCTGTCGAAGGCTCCATGGCAACCAAATGATGACGATTTCGCCTAATTGATCCATGCGGTCCTTCCACAATATAAGACCGTGGAGTCGAATGACTGGTAACCACACTGCAAAAACTGAAATCTTAGTAAGATTAAATATCTTAAATTAAGGAGATTTTTCTTGTTTTCTTTCTGACAAGATAATTTTTCTCACCAAGAGGGATTTATGTAAGAATATTTTTCTTATTTTAAGTGTTTTTGTACTTAATTATCTCAGTAAGATATAAAAGCTTAATGTTAAGAAAATATTACTTATTATGAGTAAATATGTGCTAGAATCTAGAATATCAATATTTACCAATCAAACTTCAAGTCTAGAACTTATTTTATATAAGTAAAAATTTCTTATTTCAAGCACAGAAAGCGAAATCACATACTTAATTAAATGTATTCAGATAATTAAAACAGACTATGTCCAAATGGAATCCTTTGTGTTATTGTCAATGAAAAATTAAAAAAAACCCAGGAACTTATATTCTTGTATAAGTTAGCAGAGTGTACAGGAAATTATAATTTAATATTTAAACGATTGACATTTAACACAACAATTTCAGAAACAATATCAGTTTATATATCAAGATAATTCTTGTCATGTTTGCATCTGCTATGGACCTTAATCTGATCTTCTTGATGCAAGATGTGGGACCTCTTACTGACATGTCATGAAATTTCTATTGATGTGTGATTTGAAATGGCTGGTATTCCACACAATGAGATTAGAATCAACAATATTGATTAGCTCAATGTCATGATAAATATTTTAACTTTTGGTTTATATTTCAAATTCTTACTTTATAAGTTACTAATATTAGTTTGAACAATATTTTATTCATCATGTTTGTAACCCCTTTTATGACATCATACAATCCACATGGGAAAGCGCCCAAAATGTCAGTGAGATAGTATTAATGTTCGATACAACAGATTTTCTTTCCGATCCAATACCGAGTAAAATTTAAGGTGGTATTGGCAATACAGATCCCATACTTTGTGCAAAAGACAATTAATTTGTTTCTTAATTAAATAAAAAATAAATGTAATCCATATCTTGGCTTCATAAAAAGAACACAATGTACTCTGATGCACTCATTTTAAACTCAGAAGTACATTGAGAACAATCTCGTTTACTATAAGCTATTTTAATTCAGCAGAAATATACAAAACATGAAAATGGAGTTGCAAACTAAAAAAAAGAAAATTAGTAAAGTAATAACCCTACTAAACACATCCTTGTTTAATTATTAAAACTACTATAAAATGACAGCTGAAATGGCTCCATGTCACTTTTTTTTATAATCTGTCAACATGTTCATTTCTGAGTGAGTGAGCGTCAGCAGCACGCTGCGCTTGGGCATTACGTCCTTACACATTACATACTCACCAGGCGGAAGAAAAAGTAGTTCCCATTAACAACGTTTCATTTCGGCAAGATCTCAATAATTTAGTTACTTTCTAACTTGCTCTTGTTAATATACATTATCTCAAATTACTAAAGTGTTGAAAGTATTGATCCTTGGATCTGACAATAGATTTTAAAGAATTAAGTTCTGGTATCGGAAGAATCGATATTTCAGTATCAATCCGCACATCACTAACGGCAACGCCAGAGATCATTTAACTGCCCTGATTAACGGTTGATTCAGTTGTAACAGCCTAACTAAGCTTTTATCTACTGTACTTTTATAAGATTTTCTTTTGGCAAATTCTCTAATCTCGGTTGGACATGGATGAAGATGGAGGACTTTTTTACGTGTATAGACCCTACAGCTGCTGTAGTCAGAGGTAAGTTTAAAGTTGTCTGTCTTTCTAAGATAAGCTAACTGAAGCTAGTTAGCATGTCGTGATATGCCAATTTTCATCCGCGGTTAAAGAGCCGCTCTTGTGAATATGAGCTTTGAACAGTTATTAACCACAATAGCTGTGGCTTAAAAATATCGACACGAGTTCTTGGTAGCTTCCGTTTTTTAACATAGCTAATATGGCTTCTCATTCGTAGCTTATGATTCGGGAAATGGTTAAAGGGCAATTCCGCCTAGTATTTCACTAACTGAGGGTGTTTGATGTGCTGTAATTTAAAAACTTAAATGCAATGAGTCTAAAAGCCTAGGTTAGATATTCCACACTGTTACCAGGATATTTTAAACACTATTTTTGATTGGTGAATTTAAGTAGTCCTAGTTTGATTTAATTAAAATGACTTTCTTGCCATCTTGAATTCATGTAATATTGTAATTGAGCACATAAACTAAAATAAGACTTGTTTTATTTTTCAAGTAAACCAAACTGTTGCCATGGTGAAGCCTATGCCAGACACATCTCCAATCACGTATTGCACCATCTACAAGAAACTTTGGGAATTGCAAGTGACGGCATCCTTCACATTCTTGAGGTAAGAAATTTATGATACTGATTCATCATTACACTGATTAGACCCTAAAACGTGGTTTGTTTTGTGATTGTTTTTCTGTCTGTGCTCCAATTAGCAGATGACCCAACAACTTCAAACAAGACCACTTTTCAGCTCTGTGGTGATCGTGAAACCAACTTTCTACTGGCCATTGGAACCATGCCTGCCCTGATCTTCTGAAAGGAGGACATCATAGCTACTACACCTTTCAGCATCCGTGTGTCTGTGGCCACTTCTCTCTGTGCTGCTGACAGATGTCTTGAGAACGCCGTCCGTAACTGAGGCAAGACTTCCACATATAAAAGGCTATGGCTTATTGGAAGAAGTTCATTGCGGAGGAAGCTCCTATTGTTGACATCTAATCCCAAGATTTTTTTTTTGCTTTGGACAATTTGGTTTGCTTGACTCTTAGTGCAGCAGATGTGTCAGATCGTCATTGTTCTGTCATTTTACAGGATTGTTTCAGAATCAGATGCCCATCCAGACTTTAAATTCTGACCAGTAGTCATGTTTTATTGTGTTTATGTGAAACTTAAACGTAATAAAGATGTTAAAAGTAATTGAACTTATGTCTTCATTTCAGCAAGCCAATAACATCTCTTGTTCCAGTATTCACAGGATCAATTTTTGGATTTTTGTCTTAGCATAAGAACCTTGAGTAAAGCTGTGACAAAATATATATTTTAATCCTATGCAACAATAAAAATAAACTAGATTTAGGTATACACTGCAAAAAGTCCCCTTTCAAAAACAAGAAAAAAAAAGTACAAAAATAGGGTATAATTTTCTTAAAATAAGAAAAATTATCTGCCAACAGAACAAGAAAATTTATCTTGTCAAGATTTTCCAAAACAAGAAAAAATATCTAACCAAGATAAACCTACAAATATCTTAAAATTAGTGTATTTGTACTTAAAACAAGCCAATTTTACTAATACAAATAGAATATATGAGATTTATTTTCTTAATACATAGAACATTTTTCTTAAAATAAGAAAATTTTACGCTATTTTAAGAAATTCAGTGTCAAGTAACATTTTCTTTACTTGAGATAATTTTTCTTAAAATAAGATAATATATCTTACTCGTATAAGTAAAATTGGCTTGTTTTAAGTAAAAATACACTAATTTTAAGATATTGTAGGTTTATCTTGGTAAGATATTTTTTCTTGTTTTAGAAAATCTTGACAAGATAAATTTTCTTGTTCTGTTGGCAGATAATTTTTCTTATTTTAAGAAAATTATACCCTATTTTTGTACTTTTTTTTCTTGTTTTTGAAAGGGGACTTTTTGCAGTGACTGCTCCACTTGTGCCTTGGACTTTAATCCACACACCTTGTCCTGGAGTGAGTTTGCTAAGAACTCTTGCTCTGTGGCGTAAATCATATCTCTCTGCATCTTGTGTCCTCTCTTTCTCTTTTTGAGCAACCATCCTACTATTCGGAAGAACTGGTGTCAATAAAGATGGAAGTGTTGGCACCGTCGTGCGAAGTCTTCTTCCCATAAGAAGCTCTGCTGGGCTTTATCCATTCCAAAGTGGTGTTGCTCTATAGGCGAGTAAGGCGAGATATGGATCAGCTGCTTTCTTCAACAAGTTTTCACCGTTTTAACAGCATGCTCAGCTTCCCCGTTACTTTGTGGGTATCTGGGGCTACTTGTAATATGGCGAAATCCATATAACTTTGCAAATGTAGCAAAAGCAGCACATGAAAACTGGGGACCGTTATCTGTGATCAATACTTCGGGAATACCATGACGTGCAAACACAGATTTCAAGTGGGGAATCACATCTGCTGATCTTGTGGGACTTAATTGAGCAATTTCCACAAATCTTGATGCATAGTCCACAACCAGAATATACGTTTTCCCTTGCAAAGTAAACAGATCAGCCCCAAGTTTTTGCCATGGTCTGTCTGGATACTGTGATGGCATCAGTGGCTCAATATGATTTACTTTCTCTCTGTTACAGGTGTGACACTTTAGAACCAGCTCTTTTAGCTGCTGGCTCAGTCCAGGCCACCACACTGACTGCTGCGCTCGTTCTTGACATTTCACCACTCCCTGATGTCCTTCATGTAGTTTCATGAGCACATCATTTCTCATAGTGGAAGGAATAACAAGTCTTTCTCCTTTTAACAAAAGACCATCCTTCACTGTAAGAAATGCCTTTTCAGCCCAGTACAGTCCAAGTGCTGGTTCACTGTTGTAGTGTGTAGGCCATCCTCCTTCACATAGCTGCATCACCCGCACGCATATGCTATCCCTTTTCAGCTCCTCTCTCAGCTCTTCAAGGTAGCTAGTGCTTGCAGGTAAGTTTTGTATCACACTGTCCACATAAATATTTGAGTCTTCAACCAACTTCGTTTCTGTTTCTGTTAAGTTTTCTGTCATGGGGGTACATGACAGAGTGTCAGCTGTCCCCAGATGTTTCCCTGCCACATATGAGATGGAATAGGAATATCTCATAAGACGCATTCTAAAACGCTGAATGCGCGGTGGAAGGGCATCCAACCTCTGAGAACCCAACAGACTCACAAGTGGTTTATGATCAGTCTCCATTTGGAAATGTTTGCCAATAAGATAATTACTGAACCTTTCACAAGCCCAGGTAAAACTCAAAGCTTATTTTTCCACTTGTGCATATCTCTGCTCAGTCTGTGTTAATGCTCGTGACACATATGCAACAGGTCTCCATTCTTGACCCCATTTTTGAAGCAGCACACTCCCCAGACCATAAGCTGATGCATCTGCTGAAACTTTGCATTCCCTGTTTGTGTCGTACATAGTTAACACTGGCGGAGATGAAAGCATCTCTTTCAGATCTTGAAATGCTTTGGCCTGATCAACTCCCCATATCAAACAGTTTTTCTTTGACAAATGATCCTTCAAAGGTTTGTCTCGCTCTGATAACCGTGGAATAAACTTCCCCAGCTGGTTAACCATTCCAAGGAAGCTTCTTAACTCACTCACATCTCTTGGTTCTTTCATCTTTCTCACAGCTTCTGTTTTATTTGGATCCGGGCTAACTCCATTTGCAGAGATAACGTGGCCCAAAAATGTTACGGTGTGTTTTGAAAGATCACATTTATTGATGTTCAGTGTAATATCAGCGTCTTGAATCTTTTCAAGAATGATATGCAGATGAGCATCATGCTCCTTTTGTGTTCTCCCCCACACTAACACATCATCCATATGGCATACTACCCCATCTAGCCCCTCTGTGACCTCTGTTACCATTCTGTTTTGGAAATGCTCAGGGGCAGACGCTATACCAAAGGGTAGCCGCTTGAAATAATAACGACCAAAAGGAGTAATAAAGGTTGTGTATTTTGCTGTTTCCTCAGTTAAAGGTATTTGCCAAAAGCCCATATTAGCATCTAATTTACTGAAGATTTTAGCTCCTCCCAGTTTACCGAGTGTTTCATCTACAGACGGAAGAATATACTTCTCTCTACACACAGACTCATTCAGCTTTGTGAGATCGACGCATATGCGTACAGCACCTGTCTTTTTGGGAACAACCACCATTCCTGAACACCATTCAGTTGGCTCCTCAATTCTGCTGATCACACCCAAACTTTCCATGCGGGACAGTTCTTGCTTGACTTTGTCCATCAAAGGAAGTGGAATCCTTCTGGGTGTTTTTAATGAGAATGGTTGAGCTCCTGGTTTCAGTTTGATGGCATAAGGCTGTCTCACTTCTCCCAGACTACTACAGAGCTTTGGATAGCTAGCTTTCATTGTTTCAGCAGTTATCTCATTTAATCTAGCTACAAGCTCCAGTTTCTGAATGGCTGGCCTGCCCAAAAGTGCAGTCTGCAGATGTTTTATAATATACACTGTCAGGTTTAACCCCTGACATAAGTATATAACTCTGCAAAAGAAACACGGAGACAGAGATTAGAATTCAACTCGCTGCGAGGAGAGGTGTTCGGAGATGCAACCAGTCACATGCCCCAAACAAACTCTGGCTTGCATTCCGCTCTCCCCGCTTTTTATTTGGAAAAACCCTGGTTACAGATGATTTCTAAAGGTGGGGGAGGAAACAGGCTGAAACTGGTTTACAGTATGCATTCCTCTTCCTTCTCCAGATGCCCCCAACTGGCCTTCTTCTCCTTATAAGGTAATGGTCAGCATGCATTGTTGACACCAGCAACTCTGTCTGCTGGCGTCCTGGAAGGGGGGTGGTTTTACAATCCACATGAAACAAATATGTGACACAAGTTTCTACTAAATCCACACACTATTCATAAACAGAAGAGATACTTTTATAGATAACTACATTATTTAGAATGAAAACTAATAAGTAGAAAAAGATAATATAACATTTATCCAACATTTCCCTCCTGTTTATCATAAAAGTATCTATTCTCAAATCACTTAGTGTCCTCTTCTGTTTCAGATTTTCAAACACCAGTTCACTATAAGTACTTTTATTTACACTCAGAGGAGAAAAAGGGTCAACAGTTATTGTTTACATCTAGCTCTTAAAAGTCATTAGGATCAGGATACAAGTCTGGCAGATGCAGTGACAGTTCTTCTCCATCAGGGTCCGCTGCATCTTCTTCTTCCAGTGCTTCGTCATCCAATGGCAACAGTGCATAAAGCTGCTTTTCCATAGGAGTTATTGCTGTTGTGATCAATCTATTTAGAAGTGCTCTTATACAAGGAATGCAACAACATCCACACATTGTTAAGATTGCTGCAAAGACAGCTATGGAAATTAGGACTGAGGCTACCAAGTCTTTGTATTTTCCAAACATATTTGCCCATGCATCCCACATCTCAGTGTCCACTCCTGAATGGTCTTTCCTTTTCTTATTCAGGCTTCTCAGGCCATCAATAGCCTTGGTCAAGGTACCATCTGCCGCTGTGTTGTTTGGAATTAGAACACAACATTCAACTCCGAAGAGACTGCAGACGCCTCCTTTCTCAGCTAACAACATGTCAACCGCAATCCTGTTCTGGAAAGCCATGAGGGAGGTAGCAGACAACTGAGCGTGTACGGCCTCAAATCCTTCCTGAGTTTTGTTGCCTAACCTCTGAACATTGTAGTGGATGTAGTTGATTCTGTCTACATTCTTGTTTGGTGTTATAGGAAAAAGCGCTGAGATTATCGGTATATTTTCAAAACCTGCTGCAACCTGATCAACTAATTTATATTCATCTGGTACTCCTCTAAGCACACCTATACTATCTATATAGGTAGGATCTTCAGCATCCTTCCATGCTCTCTTGGATCTTTTCCACTGGCCAGAAATAATGCTTAAAGTAGTCTGCAATAATTCCTGCACTGTTATAGGAACAATGGTAATGGGCAGTAACAAAATCACTGCTGCACAGAGTCCTGTTGTGTCGTGGGGAAGTCTGTCAAACAACCTGTCATCTCCACACCACCACCAGATGTCAGCCCTGGACAGTGGTTTGAAATCAGTTACATTCACGATGTCTGTACACTGAGATTTGTTTAGTTTTCCTAACTCTTGTCCTTTTCCAAGTCTTCTGATACAGGTGAAGTTTCCTTTTGCTATTTTCTTTAAAAACACAGGTTTCTGTTTGTCTGGTACTGACAAGGGATACACTGTATCCCATTCAGTGCAATTTGGTGGTGGTACTGTTTGAGTCATGACAGGTACTAAACATCCTGGTGTAATGGGAGCTGGTACTACACGTAAAATTGGACGTGCTCCCATGCATACTACACAATCCTGTTTAACTGCAATTGCAGCTTGTTCAGCCATTAAAAGCCAGTTATTGCTTTCTGCAGATATACCTGTGGTTACCCTAAACCAGTCATCAATAGGCAATTTATAGTCTACTACAACAATAGCTTTAATTCTTTTTTGTCCCCCTGCGGGAGTTAAATTTCCTCCAGTCTCGTTTGATGCCTTTGCCATGTTGGCCATGAACAAAGGACACAATCTTAGCTCCCAACATGGGTCAGTACCTGGTGCCCATGCGCATAATCTAATCCTTGAACATTTTTTTTTTTCATTTAGGGGCATTGCCGTTGAGTTGATGGTGAGATACACTGAGGTTGTGGTTACTGTTAAATTTGTAACAATTTTCCTCCATGTTTTTGCTAAATCCGTCCACCCATATGAGTCTGGCTTCCATGAGCGAGACGTAGTGATAAAAGTGTCTCCCCACCACGAATCCCTGGTGTTTCTTACATGACTATCCAGATAAAAATCATATCCTGCATACTGGGAAGGATCTCCTTTTCGCTACCTGGTGTGGTCTTATCTTAAAACTAAAAATAATTGTTATTACAATGGCTAGGATCAGTATCCCTAGTCCCAGTAGGACTTTATTTCTTTTGGTCAACATTGTAGATTATGATGATTTCCTAAGCACCTCTCGGCAGAGTTGTGGACAATCTTCACCAGGTTTGAGACAGTTGTATACTATAAATGCAACTCCCTTTGTAGCTGGACTTTTCTCTGGAGGTCTTTGAAATCCTCACAATACTACACTAAGTAAAAAAAAGCTATCACTACAACACTTATTACTATTACAAATTGAACACTATTATTAAAAATGTAATTTTAGTCATCTCTCCGTATCACCAGTTTGCAATGTGTATCCAAGTATTTCTTTCTGCTATCTTTAATGCAGTGCCAGTAGTCAACAATACTTGGTAGGGTCCTTCCCACTTAGGTGAGTGCCAATGCTTCTTCTTTATACTTTTCACTAGCACCCAATCTCCTGGTTCAACTAGTGAGGCTTCCTATGGCAGACAGATGGGAATTCATCATCAGATGGTGGTTGTTTCTGGTTTTCTAACATCTTTCTCATATAGTCAGCTAGATTACTCTCATCATTTGTTTCCCAGGAATTTCCAAAATATGGTAATCTATATGGTCTTCCAAACAGCATTTCATAGGGAGTTAGCCCACTGGTGCTAGTAATATTAATATGCAGTTTGACTAAATCTACACACTTTGACCATGGTCTACCTGTTTCTTCCATACATTTCCTCAACCTGTTTTTTATAGTACCATTCATTCTTTCAACCAGGCCTGCACTTTGTGGGTGATAAGCACAATGGTGTTTTAGGTTTATTTCAAATGCTTTCCCTATGTTATTTATTATTTGATTCACAAAATGCGTTCCATTGTCACTGTATATTCTCTCAGGTATCCCATACCTTGGTATTATGTCTTTGCATAGTGCTTTAGCTACTGTTAATGCGTCAGGTGTCTTTGTTGGGAACAGCTCAACCCATTTGGAAAAGGAGTCTATAATTACCAGACAATATTTTTTCCTTCATTTCCTTTTTCTGCATCTAATTCTATGAAATCCATGTGTATGTGCTGAAAAGGATATTCTGGTTTGGGAAACTGTCCCCTTTTTGGTCTTAAGTTTCCCTGTGCATTGTGTTTTGCACAGATGAGGCACGTTCTGCAAAAATTTTTTGAATAAGTATTAAATCCATAAGTAGTAAAGTATTTAGATACTAGTCCTACCATCCCCCCTGTTGAGACATGTGTATTACCATGGCTCAATATTGCAGCCCATTTGTATAAATTTTTTGGTAGGATTGATTTTCCTACTGGTCAAGTGTATATTCCATTCTTTTCTTTTGCCCCTTTTTTTAACCAAGATTCTCTTTCCTGTGTAGGTGACTGTTGTTGCATATCTTTTAAAACATCCTGTTGTAATGATTCAGTAGCATTCCATAAAACCTTTATTTCTCTCATTGCTGCTGCTTTTGCATGCTTATCTGCAAATGCATTCCCTTTTTATACAAAGTCTGTGTTTTATGTATGTGCAGCACATTTACAGACTGCTACGTGTTTAGGTAGCTGTACTGCTTTAATTAAATCTTTTAGCAGGTCAGCATGAGTTGTTGGTTTACCCGTAGATGTAATCATTCCCCTGTTTTTCCAGTACTGGGCAAAAGTGTGTATCGTGGCAAATGCATATTGACTATCAGTATAGATTGTTACAGCCTTATCCTTCATTAGTTTGCAAGCTTCTGTTAATGCTATCAGTTCTGCTGCTTGTGCAGATAGATTTTGTGGTAAAGCTTCTGCCTACAGTACTTTTTCGGATGTTACCACAGCGTATCCTGTTCTAGTTTTTCCATACGCGTCCTTTTTAGAGGATCCATCTACAAATACTATTTGTCCAAACCCTAATGGTGTATCAGTTAGGTCAGCTCTACATTTAGCTTTGGTGGTTGCTAAAGCTTCACAGTCATGAGGTTCTCCATCTTAAAAAAAATTGCTTCACCTCTTCTGGGAGGATTACAGAGGCTGCTGAGGTTGCTGACACATCAGAATACACATATGCTATGGTGACTTTTACTGGGGTTACTCTGTGTAATTGGTCTTCAAATTTCCTGTCCAGGCCTGGAGAGTTTTCGTACCACAAAGTAATGTGTAGGTCATCTGGATCCATTACATCTTGTGTTTCCTGATGTCTTCTCATTACTTTCAGCCCATCTGGTGTAGGCATCAATGCTAATCCCATTGCTACTAAGCCATCTCGTCCCAACAGATTTACTGGACAGTCTGGCAGTACCAACACTTTTAGTTCACATTGTTCTCCTTCTGGATCTGTTATCCAGATTGGCTGTGTTTCTGGTATGCTATTAACAGCTCCTTGTGCGGCCCTGACCATTATTTTTTCAGGGCCCAACCTCATTCCTGGTATTTTGTGTCTTATAGTTGTCCTGCATGCCCCTGAGTCACATAAAAAGATAATCTTTTTTCCCATCACTACTAATTCAACCTCTGGTCTAACTTTTTCTTCAAAAAATAATTCTTCTAAATTGAGCATGACTTCTGGACCTAAATCTAGTCATGCTTGATGTTGGTCTTTCCCCTGTGCTCCACTTTGACATTCTCTGGCAATGTGGCCCTCTTTTCCACATGTCCAGCAGACCCTCGGACCCCCTCCTTGGCGGGGTCCAAATCCACGGCCCCGGCCCCTCCCTCTTCCTCTACCCCTTCCTCGGTTCTTATCCCTTTGGTAGTACACTTCCATTTCATCTCCAGTGTCTTGGAAGAAGGTGGAGACAGGTGTGGATTTTTGTTTAGCTTTTGTTACTTTTTCTGCATGCAAAGCATGTGTCACATAGTCTCCCAGTGTTCCTCCACTCATTCCTATATAATGTTTATTTATCCACCCGTTTATCTCGGGTCTAGAGCCTGCATGTAGTGCATTTTTTAACTGCTGACAGTATGGCCCATGGTCAGCACCGTCCTCCTGTAATCCACTGTGTGTTTTAAACACTTTTTCCATTCTAACACGGAAATCATCAAAAGGTTCTTCTGGTTTTTGTTTACACCTACTGATTTCAGTGTAGTTTGCCTGTCTTCTATACCTAGCTCTGATCCTGGTGAGCAAATGTCCCACTTTAGTGTTTAAAGTGTCACTTCCCTGCTCTTCTACCACCAGGGGGTCATTTACTCTATTCATTGGGTCATAATCCCCTTTAACATGATACCAGTCTGGACCGGTTAACTGCATCCAGACCTGTTGTACCTCAGCACCATTTAAGCAGTAGGTTCTTCTAAGATTTTCCATATCCTCCACACACTGCTCTACGTCTTCTTTAGGGTGTGGAATGCCATCTACTGCTCTCTTTATATCATCCTTTGTCCATGTTCTATAAACACTTATAGTTGGGAGAGCTCCATCTTGGCCTGCCCTTGGGTTTGGCATTTCAATCATGGGAAATAAGTCCTCATCTCCTGCATGGAGGTTGGGCATCTGAGGTGGGTTAGGTGATAATAGCCCTCCCAACCTATGAGACCATCCCCCCACTGATCCCCGTGATCTGGTCCTTGTGGGTGTTGGGCTCGAATCATATGAGGGTGGTCTATCAAGCAAGCCTCTGCCTTGTGCTGTTGCTATATATGATGTGTCGGGGGTGCTTGGTGTTGCTGCTCAGCTGCAGCCTCCTGCACCGCACGCCTTGCTTCTCTCATTAGAGCTGCATACACCGTGCTTTCATTGTCATCTTCTTTCCTATGAAACATAACTGTACCTTTGCTACTTTCCCCTGGTTCCTTCTTACAACCTGTCTTTTCTGCCTTATATTTCTCCTGTCCTTCTGCCTCCCGCTCTCTCCTTTCTTCAGCCCTTCTCTCTTCATCCTCTCTCTTTCTTGCTATTTGGAGCCAGACTTTTATCTGCTCATAACCTTCCTTTGCCATTTGCTTCTCTTTTCCATTACATTTTGTTTTAATTTTGAACTAAATTTAGCCCAGTGTGGTTTCAACACCTACTGTGTTCTAAACACTGGGATTTTTACAATAGGGTGATGATAATTTAGATTGTGGTAAAGCTCACTTCAACTCAAAAAGAGTGGAGCTTTCTTGCCTGCATGCATCCACAAAATCTCATCACTTGGTTCCTATTGTTTTTTGGTATAAGAGTTCTGTCTAGAGTCAGAAGTCTTCACTCACACACACAATCACACTTTTAGAACGCGCTTCTTTTCTCTTAACTGCAGTAGGGGACTCCGCCGTCCCACACAGAATTTAACTAACTATCAGTTAGAGGAGTCTGCCCTCCCTGCGGAATTTAACTACTCAGTTTACCTGATAGTGCCTAGGATTCTCAGGGTTTTAATTCTACGTGCTCTACACGTCTCATTCAGGCCTTTTTTTTAACAGAAAACTACTCACTGTCTCCCGTGCTCCTGGATCACTCGTCAACCATCCGGGGTCCAGCCCCACAAGGGCAACCAGTCCTGGAAAAGGATTTTTAAGCTGTGGCCACAGACTTCACCTGGATCCCCTTGCGTGCTGGACCAACCTTCAGGTGTCTTGAGATCCGGCTCGAAGGACCAAAGTATATGTCAGGTTTAACCCCTGACATAAGTATATAACTCTGCAAAAGAAACATGGAGACAGAGATTAGAATTCAACTCGCTGCGAGGAGAGGTGTTCGGAGATGCAACCAGTCACATGCCCCAAACAAACTCTGGCTTGCATTCCGCTCTCCCCGCTTTTTATTTGGAAAAACCCTGGTTACAGATGATTTCTAAAGGTGGGGGAGGAAACAGGCTGAAACTGGTTTACAGTATGCATTCCTCTTCCTTCTCCAGATGCCCCCAACTGGCCTTCTTCTCCTTATAAGGTAATGGTCAGCATGCATTGTTGACACCAGCAACTCTGTCTGCTGGCGTCCTGGAACGGGGGTGGTTTTACAATCCACATGAAACAAATATGTGACACAAGTTTCTACTAAATCCACACACAATTCAAAAACAGAAGAGATACTTTTATAGATAACTACATTATTTAGAATGAAAACTAATAAGTAGAAAAGATAATATAACATTTATCCAACATACACTTTCATGTATCACCTTGTCCCCTTTTCTCATTAACATCTCAACAACCCCCACAATGTCCAGTGCATTTCCCCAGGTCCTAGCAGCTGTCTAGTGACTTTCTTCAGAATGGGAGAACTTGTATCTCTGTAAATGTCTTTAAACCTGGTATATGGCAAAACTGTAACATCAGCACCCGTATCAATCTTAAATGAAATAATTTGGTTATTTACTTCAACATCCATCCTCCAAGGTTCATCTCCGTTTGTAATGCTGCCTAAAAACAAAAAATCGTCTCTTTCCACAACATGTACAGTCTTGAGCGTTCTACACACCCTCTTATAGTGTCCCTTTTTTCCACATAGATGACATTTTTCCCCATTAGCTGGACAGTCACGTTTGGGATGGGATGGAGAACCACCGCACTTATAACACTGCGGAACCTCTCTTTTTGCACTTATAGAAGTGTGCATCTTGGGTCAATATTTAGTCTTACAAGGCTTAACACCGCTTTCGTACACTCTGTCGACAGATTTGCAATTAGCCATTTCTGATCTGGCATCAGTACGCAGGCAGGACTGCTGCCGCTTCACCTCTTCACTTTGTCTTGCTGAAGTAATGGCTTTTTCTAATGTCAAATCTGGATCGAGTTGCATACGTTCCGATAGCCTTTTATCTTGAAGTCCCACCACCAGTCTATCGCGAATCAGTTCATCATGTAGCGCTCCATACGCACAATGTTCTGCTAGCGCATACAGTGAAGTAACAAAGGCATCCACGGTTTCATGCTCTTCTTGTTTGCGCATGTTAAACCGGGCTCGCTCATAAATAACATTTTTCTTGACAACGAAGAAAGCTTGAAAACCCTCACGAACTCCTTGATACGTGTTCCTGTCAGCGTCAGATAACGCTAATCCCCGCAGAACATCGTCAGCTTCGTCTCCCATGCAATAAATGAGCGTGTTAACTTGATTCTCCTCAGAACTGGAGTTCAGGTTACTTGCCAGACGAAACCGTTCGAATCGCCGTATCCACTTGGACCACTCCTGCGGCTTTGTGAAGTCGAAAGACTCTGGCGGCTGGATACTGAACGTTGCAGATGGACCCGCAGAACCAACTCTCTGTACGTCGTCCTCAGCCATGTCTCCGGTAGCCGAATAAAGTTACAGCCTCACGACGATTTACAGCACCACTCCTGACACCATGTCGTGTTAACGAAGGAGTGCATTCAGTCCAACTGTATAATCGTGATTAGTTTATTTCGCATCACATCAACTCTCAGCATAGACATTCCAGTAATCAGCGTCACCTGTGTATTTAAGCCTGACGCGCCCCGTGATGTCATCACTGGTGGTCATTTGTAGTTTTAACGTACATACCATTAACACCACAAACTACATACATCCCAAGATGCAGAAAAGGTGTGCCAATAATGGGAAGGGGTTGAAGTGGTGCTTTGGTAGGAACTCCAATTGAGGTTTTCTGGCATTCAGGGCAGCTTCTGCAAAACAGGGCAACATCTGATCTTAAAGCAGGTCAGAAAAAATGCCGCTTAATGCGAGCAGTGGTCTTATACTTCCCAAGGTGGCCAGCCCAGGGAATAGAGTGTCCCATAGTAAGCACTGTCTCACGAGCCTCCTTAGGGACAACTAACTGCTTAAACTGGCCGTGTTGATGATATAAAATGCCATCTTTTTTTTTTTTTTTTTAATAGAATTTATTCATTTCATTTAAAACAAAACAGATGCTATACATACAAAAAAGAATATACAAAACACAAATAAAATGAAAGGTAGCAGAAGAAGAATAAAATTCTTATTAATATCTGCCCCTTTTTTCCAAAATAAACAAATTCAAACAATTATAATTTTCAATTAATAAAACATAACAAAAAAAGAAAAAAAAAACATCAACTCCTTCTTGTACAACAATTGTTATGATTGCACATTATACAATTGTATATGTCTTCAACAACTTAACTTTTATCATTCTCTTAAATATATCTATCGAGCCAGCATTTTTATAATCACTTTCCAGATTATTCCACAATCTTATACCTTGTACTGATGTACATCGGTCCTTCAAATTTGTTCGAATCTTGGGCTTTACAAACATTTCAATACCCTTAAGATTGTAGTTACTTGCTCTCTTAACGAAGTATAATTGCATATTAAGAGGTAATAAACTTTTATGAGCTTTATACATAACCTGCAAAATATTGTAATCAACCAACTCATAAAATTTCAATAATTTCAACTGACAAAATAAAGCATTTGATGGGTGATTATAATGTTTTCTGGTGATACATCTTATTGCTCGTTTCTGTAAAATATAAATGGGATTTGTAATTGTTTTACATGCTTTCCCCCAGACTTCAATACAGTAAGTCAGGTGTGGAGCAATTATTGCATTATATAACATAAATAAAGCTTTGTCATGAAATAAATCCCTTACTTTGTACAATACTGCCATGGATTTGGCTATTTTTGTTTTTAAATAATTTACATGGGGTTTCCATGTCAGCTTTTCATCAATGATAACACCCAAGAACTTAACCTCATTGACCCTACAGAGCTCAACATCATCGACTTCAAAAGGAAGATCGATAGCTTTATTTCTTTTACTAAATATCATATAATTCGTCTTATTCAAATTTAATGATAATTTATTTAATTTAAACCAAGTTTGTATCTTAATAAATTCTGTTTGTATCATCTCCATCATTTGTTTTATATCTTTTCCTAAACAGAAAAAGTAGTATCATCTGCAAATAACACACATTTAAGAAGCCCTGACACATTTACTAAATCATTCAGATATAAAAGAAACAACTTTGGCCCAAGTACAGAACCCTGAGGAACCCCACATGCATGTAATGTTGCGGAGTTCAGATCTTGCATCATTCACCTGCACAAACTGCTTCCTATTATCCAGATAACTAGATACCCACTGTAAAGCTGTACCTCTTATGCCATATCTATTTAACTTTTCCAGAAGAATGGTGTGGTTAATGGTGTCAAAGGCCTTCTTCAAATCAACAAAAACACTAACACAATACTGTTTTTGATCAACAGCTTCTGTTATTTGTTCAATCAAGTCCATGATAGCCATTGATGTAGAATTTCCAGACTTAAACCCATATTGACTGCTACTTAATATATTGTGTTTATCAATAAATAAATTTAATCTATTTACAAATAATTTTTCCAAAATCTTTGAGAACTGTGGTAACAAAGAAATTGGCCGATAATTTGCAAACAAATTTTTTCTCCATTTTTGTAGATAGGGATTACCTTGGCTATCTTCATGCCGTCTGGAAATACACCATTTTGAAATGATAAATTACAAATATATGTAAATGGCTCAATAACATAATCCATTATATCCTTTACAACCCTCATATCCATGTTCACCCAGTCTTTTGATCTTTTGCTTGCAAGATTTTTTACAATATTCTTTATTTCTTTTTTGTCAGTTCCATCAAGAAAAATACTGTTGGTACCACCCGTGATTGTATGACTCAAATTTATATCTATTTTTGGTATTTTAGCTGCAAGACTAGGACCAACATTCACAAAATAATGATTAAATTCATTTACAATGTCGTTCAGGTCGTGTATTTCATTGTCTTCCTTTACAAAGTGCTGTGGTATGCCTGCATATCCTTTATGATTTTTCAGAACACCATTCATTATTTTCCATGTTGCCCTCATATCACCATTACTTCTATTTAATAAATCACTATAATTTTTCTTTTTTTACTGTCTTATATTAAGAACTAATTTATTTTTATACTTCTTATATTTGTCCTCCGATTCTTTTGTTCTTAATTTCAAGAAACATGAATATAAGTAATTCTTTTTTTACAAGCATTTTTTAAGCCTTTTGTCATCCATGGTTTGTTGACAGTATTGTTTTTTGTATAATTGTTTTTTACACAATTTTTTCCATACAAATCTTCTACAATATTCATAAACACATCATATGCTTTGTTCACATCATCAACATATACATTCTTCCAGTTCTGTTTTTTTAAATCGTCTTTTAATTTATCCAAAGCTTTTCTTGATGTGTCTATTTTTTTTTCCTTGATTTTAATGTCTTTTGTAGTACTTTGAACATCTTTATAAATTGTAAAAATTGGTAAGTGATCACTTACATCAGTAATCAAAATACCACCTATTATCTCTCTGTTTGTTATATTTGTAAAAATATTATCAATTACTGTAGCATTGTGGGATGTGATTCTTGTGGGTCTTGATATCATTGGATAAAGATTTAAACTGTGCATTAAGTTTATAAATGTAACAATATGTTTTGAGTCAGTTTTATTGGCCAGGTCAATGTTAAAGTCCCCACACAAAACAATTTTTTTATTACAACTCCCCTCAAAGACATTTATAATTTTATCTGTAAAAAAATCTATGTTTGATTCAGGTGATCGATATACACAACTTATAATGTTTTTAGAAATCTTATTTATTATTTCAATTGTTACTATTTCCATAATATTATCTATAGTCTTGCAGTATATACTGCTCTTTATTTGTGTCAGATCCTACAGAGGCCTCCCTCCTGGCCTTCAGCAACAGGGCAGACAGTCGGATCATTCTGCTGCATTTGATGTTTGTGGGTATTGAAAACCCAGTGAAATATCTGGAGCCACTCCAGCTGAAGTCTCACCCAGCGCATGTTGACATTTCTTTCACTGCGTGGCTTCTGAGACTTTCCAGGTTCTGTCTGCAACTCGGCCTCGAAAAAAGGTAAAGCACCAAGTGTTGCAAAATGCTCATCTTTATTTTTAGCTTGGGCCCTGGTTACAGCCACATTACAGCTCTGCACATCCCTCAACAGGTCATAGATGACTGGCAGATCCTCCCCCAAAACTACAGGATAGGGTAGGTTATCAGCTACCCCAACCTTCAACAGATAGGGAGCCCCCTGCACCTCAACAAACATGTCAGCAGAGGGGTATGATTTCTCATCACCATGTACACAGCAAACTGATATAGTTTCAGAAGGGCATATACACAACTAGTGGGTACATGGTTCTTGTGCACTAGTCTGTGTGCTGCCAGTATCTATTAAAGCATTCATTTCATGTCCAGCAATCTTCACTGCAATGATTTTACTTGACTGTTTTATTTCAGGTTTAATATTCACATTCTGATGAGGCACAAAACACATTTGAGTTAGCTTACTTTGATTCTTGGGGCACATGGGTTTGGTGTGACCTTCTTGTCCACAGAGGTAACACACTGGAGGCCTTTTTCCTGCCTTAGAGGGCTGGTTTTCTCTTAAGAAAGGCTTACCCACACCCATTGCTAACTTTTGATGAGGCTGAGAAGGTTGTAACCGACGTGAATCTTTGGCAGCTCTCCATGCACTGTTGCTCCATGGCTGACTCCTACTTCTGGCAGCTACAAACACGTCAGCCAGAGTAGCAGCTTCTGCAGCAGACTTCGGATTGTGCTCCTTGATCCAGACCTGAAGCTCAGGACACAACATTCTCAAAAATTGTTCCAGAATAATCAGTTCACCAACTTGTTTCACAGTTTTATCTTTAGGCTGAATCCACTTCTCATAAAGTTCCTTCAGCCTTGAATATAATTCCTTTGGACTCTCATCAAGAACATCAAGGCAGCGAAATCTTTGTTGGTACGTTTCTGGATTTATATCATATTTTGTAAAAACGGGAAGCCGTTTGGATGAAAAAGAGAAACAAACAACTAAAAAAAAACATGAACCCTGTATGCGCTGGGTTTTTACTTTAGAACGACCAAGTCTCTGTTATTTCTCTGTCAATTTGATACAGTAGGGGCTTCCACACTAACCATATCTGTGTCCTCTGTCACTTTTATCAGCAGTTAAAACTGTTTAATCCGTTAACATGTGGTGATCTGTTTTTCCGTGCCGCCTTTAAACGCAACATGAGCGCTACGATGCTGGGTTTACACCTGTGCGGCAGTGAAGGAGACCTGCTGCTGTACGGAGCTGCACAGGTGTGTTAAAATCATGGAAGCAAACCAGCAAACGCAAAGAAATTTTCACAGTTTTCCCCCCAAACTAACAGACTGTTGAGTAAAGCTGCTTGATGCAGGTAAAGTTAGCTAAAAGATGACTAGCTAGAAAAAGTTTGGGAACCACTGATGTAAGGGAAATGACGTGAAAGAAGCACAAAATGTCTAACCTAATAATAAAGAAACATTGATCTAAAAACATTTTTACTTTCAGTTCTACTGTGTTGTGGAAATTAACGCAAATATTCTATGAAAACATAAAAAACTGCTAAAAACTGCATTTATATTGTATCTTTGTTTAAAAACATTAATAGGTTCTTGATCAATTTAGCCAGCATTATTAAGGAGTAAGGAGATCAAGGTTTCAAGAAAAATGGAAAAAAAGAAAAGAGAATCCCAAAGAGCCCTGCAGGAGAAACTGTTTGGTTTGATGAAACCAAATATGACGATCCCCCCCTCAAAAACACATTGTTCAACCACACAGCTATTTGTAGGGGGGAAGTAGAAACTACTGGGGGGGGCGCAGGACAAAAAGTTTGGGAACTACTGGCATACAAGTATCTATTTCTTGCTTGTTGCTCCTTGGTCAGTGTTCATAGTTCAGCGTCAGGGCTTTGCCTCAATTGCTATGTTTAATGGTGCAGACAGTGGTGGTTTCTGACATGAGCAACATGGGTAAACACCCAGGGCGTTATCTTTTTAGGGATGGCACAAGACCACCACAGACAAAACTCTTTGTTCTGCTTTGCAGCGATGGAAGCAATGCAGAACAAAGAGTTTGTTAAATTTAATATTGGTTAAAGTTATTAAGTATTTAATATCTATGTGTTTTTATGGGAACGTGGATCTTTCAGATCAATTTGAGAAGTAATCTTGATGATATTTTACATTTTATTGTGTCATGTAGCGCGGGACGCTGGTCTTGGTCTTGACTCGGTCTCGGACCCTAAATTTCTTGGTCTTGTCTCGGTCTCGATACACTCTGGTCTTGGTCTCGGGTTAGGTGGTCTTGAACACAACACTGCCTCAGGTTGAGATGTTGCTTGAATCTGATCAGTGTGAGTTTCAACAGGCTGTGGATCAGTTGATGTGGGCTCAGGGGGCGGGGTTGTCCTGGCATGCATTTCCATCTGCAAAAGCCGAAACTGGTGTTGCAAACACTTAAAGCGCTGTTCTTGTTGTGCAGAAACCTCTCTCTGCTTTTTCTCCCGAACTTCCTGTTGTCCCATGAACGCCTGAAGAATCCCAGCAATATCATGCAGAGTTGGCTCTCTGGTCTCATCATCAGTGGCTTCAGCTGCTGCTGAAGCTCCTTCTTCCATTTCCTCCCTCTCTGATTGCTGGGAAGCCTCTTTGGTCTCAACCTTGTTTCCTTTTCTTGGGCGCATACCATTCTGCATGGCTCAAAAAATTTGTTGGAGGGGGAGTAAAAAAATTGCTCACAAGAAGCAGAAAAAAGAAGAAATAAAATCCTGGCTCCTCAACTCAAAATCCCTCTTCTGACACCACATGTGATGGACCGAGTTAAAACAGGAGGAGTCACAGGATATTAATTAGAAAAATAGTTTTTTTAAATTTTAACCCAAAGATTATAAAAGAACAAAAAGATGAACTGAGCTCATAAAAGAGGTGAAAGAAACAAAACTGAACTCTGGCAAAAATGTAAACAAACTGGCTGCACAAACAAACATAACTGACCTAACAAAGAAATGACACACAGTCAAATGACACGCTAGGTTTGGCTAAACTAAAAACTCTCAAAATGAAAATCAAAATTATTAAAGTTTAAATACTAATATTTACTTAAATACAAACTTATCTAAACAAAGAAACTACAAATTTCCCCTGCCAGCAGGAACTAGTGGTGTAGTCCAATCAGCATTTAAGCCTGCTGAGCCCTGGCCCCCATCTTTTGTCTGGCCACTCCAAGGCAGGTAAGTACCGGCAAAACACAAACAAAAGGTCAGTCTCAAGCAAACAAATTAAACTTAAGTTGATACAAATACACATGCTAACTAAATGTGCGCGCCAACATAAAGAACAAATGTATCCAAATCAACTAATAAATGTTTTACTGAAGCTAAAGTGTTGTGTTTGAATGAAAAACAAATTGTGCATAAAAGTTACCGACTTCAAAGTGTGGCCATGGATTTGGCCATCACAGGCATCATTTAATCATCTGCTGCTGGGAGCCGCGTTTCTATAGAATATGCTACTATTATTACTGATGAGGAGGATTCTAGATGCTGCAGCAGCAGATATGGGCTAAACAAACCCAGAGAGGCCAGAGGTCCACAGCAGGCTGGACTTCCTGCTCTGCTCACTTCATTTATAACTCACTTCCTGCTTGGTGGAAGATCTCAAGGAGCCAAACGGTCTAGTCCAAGTCAGAGCTGTGAGCAGTTCCTCCTCCTCTCCATCATCTCCAGTAGTTTCCTTCATCCAGCTCAGTCAGCCTCTGCATCAGCTGCTGCAGCTCCTTTGAGGCTCTGATGCTGCAGAGAAACTGAACTTTCCTTCACAGATGATAGAAGATCTTCAACATCTGACTGAGCTGAAGGTCTGAGGACATGAAGCCTGGATCAGAACCAGAACCAGAACCTGGACTGTAGTCAGGAGCTGCACAGACTCTCTGTCGGGTCAAACTCAGGAAACTGAAGATCAGATGTTGATCAGATGATGACATTATGATGACATCACTGTTATCATATTTTATCTGTTTATGATCCTGATTGATTTCATTAGAACTGAATTTATTTCTTCTCTCATCACAGACTTGGTGGCTGTTGGATCCAAAAGGCTGAATGTGAAGTTTTAGCTTCAGCTCTGAAGTCCAACCAACATCTGACTGAACTGGAAATAAATCTGATCTACATAAATAGAGGTGGAGATTCTGATATGAAGAATGTGTCTGAGATCCTGGAGAGTTCAGTCAGTAAAGTGAAGAATCTGAGGTTTGTTTTCTCTGTTTATACAATAAAATCATTCATTGATACTTTAATCCTTAGTTTAATTAATATTTAGTTGTAATATTTTAAAACAACTTGTTTAAATGTCAGATTCTAATTTCAAACAGTTTGACCTTATAAATAAATTATTTTCTCATTTCAGACTTTGAGATTATTGAACTTTGTTTCTCAGTTTTTAAAATGTTTCTGACTGATGAACAAACTGAGTAAAATAATTCAAATGAAGTTAATTAATGATGGAGATGTTTCAGTTTGGTTGGTAAAGATTCAGATGGTTTTATTTCTGATTCTCATCTTTACATCCAGAATGAAATGTTGATCCTCCAGTCGAGCCACAAACACTGACCAGTTCAAACCATCATTAATGAAACATCTAAGAAGTGACTGATTGTAGAAAAGCAAATCTAGATGAGCTGAATGACAGTGAGGTTTGCAGCAGCAGCAGGTTCCTCCCTCTGTCCTGAAGCTGTGGTTCTGTTGGGCCGGGTCAGAGAGGAACCGTCCTCTTCAGTCGGTTGGAGCCTCGTCTCTGTGATGAAGCTTCATCAGGTCTCGTCTCCTGAGGAAATAATGGCCTCCATTGATTTCAGCAGCTTTAAGAAGAACCCAAAGCCATTCATGGATAAACTGAGTGGTTCTGATCCGGTTACCAAGTCGGGTCTCCAGCTGATGATCAGAACCAGCAGAAATAGCTCAGCTCATCCAGGCTGCTGCTCAGAGAAAACTTTGAGTTTCTTTGTTGATCAAATGTTCTGGTTCTGCTGGTTTGGACTCTTTAACCCAGTTTGACTGGATCAGATGTTAGAATCAGTTCATCAAGTTTCTTTTACATTCAGGGAAATTAATTTTCTACATTTTATTATTTATTTGTTCATATTTCAGTTTTAACTGCATCCTGTTGCTTCAGCTCATCTTTTATTCTTTATTCAGATTGAGGAGCTGCAGTTTGTCAGAGACCAGCTGGACGTCTCTGTTCTCAGCTCTGAAGTCCAACCCGACCCATCTGACAGAACTGGACCTGAGCTGGACCAACCTGGAAGATTCTGGACTGAAGGAGCTCTGTGGTTTTCTACAGACTGAAGGCTGCAGACTGAAAACATTGAAGTATGTAATTATATAATTATTGATATTTCAGTGAATAATTATCTATAATTGATCATAAATCAAAGTTCATTTCTTCTGATCTAATAAATATTTTCTGAGTTTGTTCCTGGATCCAGAGTTTAATTTAGTCCCTCTGAGTTGGACCTGCTGATCTGAGGTCAGAACAGGACAGCATTCGGACCCCCAGTGTGTAGAAATCCCCCTCAGGTCAAGCAGGTCAAAGGTCAGATCAGAAACACAGAGAATGAAAATCTCCCTTTATTGAAGATCCACAAATCCCACATTTAGTTTTAAATATTCTATTAGATGATAATCATCCAGTCCAGCTTTGAAGAGTCCAGGTGTTTTAATGATTAACTAGAGCAGATTAAAGATGCTGGTTGTAGTGAATAATTAGGTGGAATCGCCCTTTATCCATTTCCTGGATCTGAAGCTCAATCAGAAACCAACTTCAGCTTCGTCTGAAATAATCCAGAGCACTGAGTTTTTCTCTGAGCTCAACAGGCTGCAGGTTCTTCAGGACATGAGTATTCTGGTCCAGACATCAGAACCAGCAGAGGCTGCAGCACATGAATCTGGACCAGGTGTGTTAGGAGAGGTTCTGCACATGCTCAGACTAAAGGTTCACAGTCTGACAGAGAAAGTCGACCAACTCTGGATGAAATGGTTCCTAGAACCAGGGAAGCTTTCTGGGGACTCGACTGCCTGCTCATATGGAGCTGCAGCTCAGGCAGGAGTTTGATGTTGGCAGGAAGCAAAACAACATGGAAGCAGGTGATGAGTTTCCATTTTAGTGTCAATTCCACTGATGGAGCAAATGACAAGTCAGTCGTCCTCCAAACCACTGAGAGCAGCTTCCAGAGGAAATCTGAGTTTGTTCTGACAGTCAGACTCTATCAGGATGACCACAGTCTCCTGGACATGAAGGAGACAGAAATAATACAAAGATCATTCATTAAATACTGACTTTGTGAAGGTTATGGTGTTAAAGTCCTTCAGTTCAAACATCTTGATTCAGCTCTTATTTTGTAGGACAGGAAATGAGATCTTACCTTTGTAAAGCTTTGTGTGCAACAAGCTCCAGCAGTTCACTGAGTCATTCTCATGTGTTCACCTGGAAAATAGATTTAAAAATGACTCATCAGGTTGTTCTTTATGATAATGTTCCCATTTCTGCAGCGTCTCTGATGAAGGATTCAGAGCTGGAACTAAATGACCCACATCAGTCTGACAGAGAAAAGGATCAATATTTTCTAGTTGATGGTTCAGAAACTGAATCAGCACAAAATGAGAAAATGATCAACTTTCAGAATCTGAGCTGTAATGGATGTTGTAAAACTCTGAATTAGACGGATTGAAATGAACCGTTTCCATGTCATACTTGGCAACGAGCTGCAGTTAAAATACAACCAGCCAGAAAAACATCATTAACAGATTAATGAAGAAAAACTGGAGACATAAAATATCTGATGATAAATGATGGAGACAGGCCTGGAAGGAAACATGGAGGGAGAAAAACACCCGACTGAGTTTAAGATCCTGAGAAACTTATAAAAAAATTGGAGTTTCTTTGTTGATCAAATGTTCTGGTTCTGCTGGTTTGGACTCTTTAACCCAGTTTGACTGGATCAGATGTTAGAATCAGTTCATCAAGTTTCTTTTACATTCAGGGAAATTAATTTTCTACATTTTATTATTTATTTGTTCATATTTCAGTTTTAACTGCATCCTGTTGCTTCAGCTCATCTTTTATTCTTTGTTCAGATTGAACTGCAGTTTGTCAGAGACCAGCTGGACGTCTCTGTTCTCAGCTCTGAAGTCCAACCCGACCCATCTGACAGAACTGGACCTGAACGAAACCAACCAGAAGGTTCTGGACTGAAGGAGCTCTGTGGTTTTCTACAGACTGAAGGCTGCAGACTGAAAACATTGAAGTATGTAATTATATAATTATTGATATTTCAGTGAATAATTATCTATAATTGATCATAAATCAAAGTTCATTTCTTCTGATCTAATAAATATTTTCTGAGTTTGTTCCTGGATCCAGAGTTTAATTTAGTCCCTCTGAGTTGGACCTGCTGATCTGAGGTCAGAACAGGACAGCATTCGGACCCCCAGTGTGTAGAAATCCCCCTCAGGTCAAGCAGGTCAAAGGTCATTCAACCCAGTCTAGAAAAGTGAATTCCTGGAATCTGACAGGAACAAATCAATAATCAATGATTGATGCTTCAACACTTTGATCAGAACCTGGAATGATTTTACTGACTAAAATCCTCCAACACATCATGACCCAGTACCAGGTTCTGGTTCTGAAGTCAGCAGGTCTTTATTGAAGCAGCAGCTTGTTGGCTTTAATATTCATGAGAATCTTTAACTGGTTCTGTTGGACTGGTTCACCTGCATCCTGTTGGCTTCAGCTCATCTTTTATTCTTTATTCAGGTTGATCAGCTGCAGTTTGTCAAAGATCAGCTGTGATTTTCTGGCCTCAGCTCTGAAGTCCAACAGCCTCCGTCTGACAGAACTGGACCTGAGATTAAACAACCTGAAGGATTCAGATGTTCAGCAGCTGAAGGATCTTGTAGAGACTTTACAGTAAGTAAATGTTTGTAGTGAGTCCAGCTGCTGTCAGCATGTTGAGCTAAACCCAGTTAGCATCAGAGCAAAGCTCCAGTGTTCCCAGTAAAGCTGCAGCTTCTCAGTGGGAGGAGAATGGTTCAGGCTTCCTGATTGGACACAGAGACAGCAACCAGCCAATCAGAGGAGAAGCAGATTGCTGTGTTTGTGTGAAGTTGAGTGTTGTTGCTGTGTCCATGTCTCCAGGACGTCCAGCTGGACTCCAGCGTCCAGCCGTCCAGCATGTCTAGAGACAGTGGTCCTCATTCATCAGACTGTGGCAGCAGCAGATCTGATCTCAGATCTGCTTGTTCTCTCAGTTCAACAGGAAACAAGTGATCAGGTTCATCTTGGTCACAGCTCTGAGATCAGTCTGACTGCAGCCTGGAAACCGTCTACTGGATGTGCTGCGTCACTGACTGTTGCAGGAGAGAGGCTGGAAACACTCACTGATCTGATCCTTCTTCTCTCTGCAGGTGGGAGGACTGATGATCTCTGTAAAGTAGAGAACGGTCTCTGTGTCCTGCTGATCCTCAGAGGTTGAAGCTGCAGCAGTTTGAGTCTAAAGAGACTCTGACTGGATCCTGATGATGACCTCTGACCTCCAAGATGTCTGTCATTTAGTGTCTGATGTTGTTTGTCTCTTTGGATCAATAAAGATCCTCCGATTCAAACTGGGCTCCATTTAGAGGCTTCATGGAGTTTTGATCTGAACTGGATTCAACTGGAAAGTTGATCTTTTTTCTCTCTGGTTCATTTTCATCCTGGAACCAGAAATGGTCTGAGATGGAAACATGGGAATCATTTCAGTTCAGCTCTGAATCATGAAAGACATTCAAACCTCTTTTCTCTGCTGCTTCTTCTTCTGCTGACAGGAAAATGTTCCTCAAAGCTCCACAGATAAAAAGATGCTTTACTGGAAACTGCAGAGAAACTTCAGCTTCCATCACAGAAACCAGTTGAACCAGTTTAGAACTGGATGTCCCACAGAAACTCTGATTGTTTTTGTGTTTTACTTTTTTACTTCCTGGTTTGATGTTTTATTGATCAAATTAACGAGACATTTTACATGTAATACAGTTTTTTAAATAGTTAATATTTACTAACAAAGTTTAAACAAAGTTGTAAAACAAATTATGTGACTGCAGCCGATGACGTCACCGTCGGGTCGGGGGGCGGGGCCAATGGAAGCAGCTTTATCTACGTCACGCTGCTGTTCCAGCCGACACCAATGTCCGCTAGCATCACAGCTAACATAATCATTTAGTAATACATTACGTGGGAGGTTCTGGGCTTTAATATCAACATTTGCTTTTATAAAAGTACTGTAAAAAATAGTCACTCAGATTTTAGGACTGTAAATCAATTTAATTAAAAAACAAGAGCGATCCAGAGAAGTCCTGTCAATTTTCACTTCCATGCTTGTTTGATATCTTGCTGACTGGAAAGATACCAAGTTGGCAAACTATTGCTTAATAAATGTATAAATCCTGAATCACTAATAGATAAACTACAGAAATTAAGACTAAAGTATAAAGATATAACACTGTTCTGTTCTGTTCACATTGTTACATTAGTGATTTGTAAAACTTGAGGGCAGAAGAGGAATTGATGTTTGAACTGAAATAAATATAAATCTGCTTCTGGTTTGTTCATTTGCATGAGAAATTAAAATAATTAATAAAATAAATATATTCTTTGAGAGAACAAATCAGCTTCCAGTTCAAACCGAATACTTTAAAAATATATAGGAAAATGTGTATAAAACAGTGATTAAATAGTAGCTTCATAAATGTTTATATCTCAAATTAAGGTAGTAAATCAGATAAAACCGAACCTGAGTTCTGTTTAACCACTGCAGTACTGCGTGTCGCCGCTGAGTGTCGCTCTATCTCCATTTTATTCCTGCCTGTCTAACGGAGCAGATTAAGATCAACCTGATTGATCTACAGGGAGTCAATCATTGGTTGGTTCTCATCCTGTTTATTGTCCTTCATCTTCTGAAAACATCTGTATGGTTTTGGTTTTTATTAAACTGAAAAACATCGATTTGTTTCAGCCTCATCATGTACTGGTTCGTTTTTATTCTTCTAAATATCTAACAAATAAATTATTTTCATAAAGATACAAATGTAAATAGAATAGAAATTAAAACTGAGAATGAGAGATTCTAATGTTTTCATATTAATGGCAGTGAAGTGTTTGTATTGGTGTTGGAATCAGAAACAATCAAATATGTTAATAATGTTAATAATTATTTCAACATGTTTTGCTTTAAATAATCCAAAACTTAATTTTTAAAATTGTTTATTGTAACCTGCACAAAATAATCAACCCGTATTTTATTTTGGCGGGTCAAACTGACAGCACACTTTAAGATCCGGGTCACAGGTGACTCGGATCTCAATTGCTGTTGCTGCTGTCGCTGTGGTTAGCTGTTCGTCTTGGCGTCTTCTAAGCATATGGAAGAATAAGACTGGATCGAGCCTTATTAACACGGCCGAAGGACTAAATTGGGTGTTTTCTGTCGACCGCTCGACGGTGAGTCGTTGATTTACGTACTTTGTTAGTTTTTCAGAAATAGAAATGCAGTGGCGACACGCCCACTCAATTTATGTATTAGTGATTAAAAAATGGTCTTATTAATTAAAAGGTCATTTCCTTTTTGTTAATTTTGTGGCCGAATAGATCATATAACCTTAAAATGTTAAATAGGTCTTTTGATTTTTGTAGATTCGTCCTTTTAGGATAGTTTTAGTTACTTTTCATTAATTTTTGTAGACGGCCTATAGAACTCTGGGGTTGCTTAATTTCTTGGGAGTTGCGAAACAAACTAAAAGAGAAAAAACAATTGTTTATTGAAAATGATATGAAAGTCAATTAAGTTTAATTGACTCTGTCAATTAAACTTGGATACAATTTGAAAGTGCACTTTAATTTGATCTGTACCCTTGACTTGTAACTTTAATTTGATCTGTACCCTTGACTTGTAACTTTAATTTGATCTGTACCCTTGACTTGTAACTTTAATTTGATCTGTACCCTTGACTTGTAACTTTAATTTGATCTGTACCCTTGACTTGTAACTTTAATTTGATCTGTACCCTTGACTTGTAACTTTAATTTGGATCTGTAAACTTGATCGCGATCTTTAACTTGAAATTCATTTGAAAGATTTCTGAGAAATACTTGATGGAATATAGCTTTTTTTATTGTAATTATTGAATGTTTGGTTAATTTGGATAACAGTTTAACCCTGTTTAACCGTGAAAGTTAATTTGTTTTCTTTTTATTTATGACCTTATTTAGGTCAGGTTTTTTTTCCACCCCCTGTGTCAACCCAGGATGGCGAGCTACCCGGATCACCGCAGCTTTGCGGTAGGACTTAAATGAACCAAACTACTTCATGCATTCTGGATCTAATGCCCTGGATCATGGACTAAAAACAGTTGGATTATTGATTGATGGACCATTAATCACCTTGGATTCACGAAAGGACTTGAAATAGAAAAAAACGCTTGGGTGTCATCAGGGTTTATTGTTTTGTTGTTTTCCTTGTGTTTCTTCTTTGTTGTGTCTTTCGGTTATATTCATAGAAAATCACTGTTATTATAAATATTATTATTATTGAATATCTTCCTAAATATATGCAAGAATATACACTTGAATACAATAACTTGAACGTACTTTTTGTCTGATGGTGTTTTATTCACACACACGGGCTCCATAGCCGAACCTATCTGAGTGCCTGTTATTAGAATTGGCCGTAGTCAGGCGCCTAGCCTTAATTAGCGTTACACGTGGCGAGCTAGCCAGGAGCTTGTGTGTGTGAATATTTTTTGGGTTACCTATCATTTTTGAACATTTCTTTCAGTCTTGGGGATAGACAATCCTGAGTAAAATAAATAAGCAACTTTTCCGAAAGGTAAAAGACAAAAAACAAAATAAAAAAAAAAAGATATAATGGATTTTGTTGCGCAATCTGGTGTAAATGTATCACAGTCTGTGATGATTACTGGTGCTACTAATACCAAGGCCGATGTAGAAATACTTGATTGCTTGAGTAGGTATGGTAAACTTAATCGCACTTTGTATGTAACTGATTCCTCAAGCACTTTTTTTAAAACCTGATCGTTGAGTTTGCGGATTTAGATGCTTTTTCCGCGTTACAACAGCTTCTACCTTATACTTACACTTCTCAAACAATACTGACCATGTGTTCCGTGTCACTGTTTTGGCACTCGAATACGCAGCCACAGAGGGCAGCAGCAGCAGCCATCAGCCCGACTATATCGCTGAACTTAAGAAAATTGCTGATCAAAGCGGCCATCGTTTTGAAGATGTTCTGAAGACAGTAATGAGCCAGATAGGCCAACATTTGCATGCATCAGGAGCAGATGAAAATTTTGATGATGACTATGATGATAATGAGGAAGAGGATGGAGTAAAGGCAAAAGAGGAAGAGGAAGTGGATAAATTTACTGCTGCACGGCCAGTGCATACAGGGTCGGAATCAGGGTCATTATCCTCCCTTCCTCCTGCTCATTCCTCCGCGGACCAAAAAGCACGACCTCGTCAAAGCAAACTGGGCCAGCTCCAGGACTGTCGCTGTCCACCAATGATCTCAATCCACCTCAAATACAACGGGTTGTTGTTGAACATGTGGTCCGAAATACTGATTTGACTGGTCCAACCTCACTTCGTCTCCGTACTTTTTCAGGAAGGCTTCCTAAGTCGAGTAATGAAGCTGATTATGAGTCCTGGCGTTCCCAGATTGAGTCTCTGCTTGCTGATCCCAGTCTTTCTGCGCTACATGTCACCAGACGAATCACAGAGAGCCTGTCATCACCTGCAGCTGATTTGGTCAAAGGTTTGAGCCCCAACACAGTGCCAACAGTTTTGCTAAATGTACTAGATTCTGCCTTTGGAACAGTGCAGGACGGGGAAGAATTGTATGCACAATACTTAAACATCCTGCAGAATCCAGGAGAACGACCGTCCACTTACCTTCAAAGACTTCTGCTCACTCTCAACACTGTTGTGAAGCAAGGAGGAATCTCACCTGCTGACATTAATAAACATCTACTGAAACAGTTTTGTCGTGGGTGTTGGGACAACACTGTCATAACCAAGTTACAGCTGGAACAAAAGAAAGATAATCCACCATCTTTTTCTGATTTGTTGTTGTTACTGAGGACAGAAGAAGATAGACAATATGCTAAAGAGTCACTTATGAAAAAGCACATTGGAACGTCAAAACAGAAAGTTCACATCCAGTCCCAAAGTGCCTGTTCTTGTGGACATTCTACGTCCAATGAAGAGCTGAAAGAAATGAAAAAACAACTTCAGAAATTGCAGCAGCAAATGTCTCAACTTCTGTCCAGAAAGAGTCCAGCTGAATTCAAGTCCATGTCAAACCAGAACAAATCCTACTCTTCTTCACCTCTAGTAAAAACCAAGCCCAAGCCTTGGTACTGTTTTAAGTGTGGAGAAGACGGCCATCTTTCCTCCTCCTGCACAAATAAAGCAAACCTCAGTCTTGTTGAGCAGAAAAGAAACTGTTACATCAAAAGCAACAAGCATGGGATGCCAAGAATTCAAATCATTAAACTAGAAACAGTTTCTGTAGTGGGACACACAGAAGCTGTGTATATGAACAGTCCCAAAGAACGCAAATAAGAACACTGCCACGAGGTCTTGTCGGCACAAAGAGCACAGGTCAAGTTCAAGTAAAAGGAGATCAGTTCAACTGCCTCCTTGATTCTGGCTCACAGGTTACTACTATTCCTTACTCCTTCTATAATACTTACCTCAGGGATCATGAAATCAAACCAATAAACAACCTGTTGGAAATAGAAGGAGCTAATGGGCAAACAGTGCCTTACCTGGGATATGTAGAGATCAACATGACCTTCTCACCGGAATTTTTTGGTTTACCTGTTGAAGTTGACACACTTGCTCTTGTTGTGCCTGATAATAAACCGTCTCAACATCTGATTCTCATAGGCACAAACACCTTAGACGTTGCTTACAGAAAACATTTTGATACTCATCCTGATGAGTTATTTCAACCTACACTGTCTGGTTATATAGCAGTGTATAAGATCCTTCAACACCGCTATGCCCAGAGTTTGAATGACCTTACTGCAACTGTCACCCTGCAGTCCAGTCAGCCCCAAATCATTACTGCTGGCCAAACCACAGTTGTAGAAGGGTGTTTAGCTTCAAGATTGTGGCAAGAAGAAAAACAAGTCCTCCTGGAACATCCGAGTTCCTATGCCCTCCCTGGTGGGCTCATGGTAAAAACCTGCCTCATTGACTTGCCTCAACACCGGCCGTGTCATGTGCCAGTTGTTGTAAGCAATGAGTCTAACCATGAGATTCACATTCCAGCACGAGCAGTCATAGCAGAAATCAGCACTTTCCAGAGTGTGATCTCACAAGAGCAGCCAGTTCACAATTCAAACCAGTCTACAGAGTCACTACAACCATCTCAACCACAATACAACTTTGGAGACTCACCTTTATCTCCAGAATGGAAGCAGCGAATCATCCAGAAACTCAACAGTATTCCTGAGGTGTTTGCAAGGCACGACCTGGACTTCGGCCGGACAGACAAAGTTAAACATCAAATCAAGTTGTCTGATCCCACTCCTTTCAAACAAAGGCCAAGACCAATCCACCCTCAGGATGTCGATGCTGTAAGAAAGCATTTGCAAGAGCTTTCTGATTCCGGAGTCATACGTGAGTCTGATTCGCCATTTGCTTCTCCAATTGTGGTTGTACGCAAAAGAATGGAAGTGTACGTCTCTGTATCGACTACAGGAAGCTAAATCTTCAAACAATGAAGAACGCCTGATGAAAGTTCTCAATAAACTTAAGGACTTTGGGTTGAAGTTGTCAGTCGAGAAATGTGTGTTTTTTCAAACATCTGTGAAATACCTGGGGCATGTAGTGTCCCAGAATGGTGTTGAGACAGATCCTGATAAGATCAAAACACTTACCTCCTGGCCAGTGCCCAAAAACCTAAAAGAGCTGAGGTCTTTTCTTGGTTTCTCTGGATATTACCGCCGTTTTGTCCAAGGATATTCAGCCATAGTTAAGCCACTGCATGACCTGACTGCTGGTTATCCGCCATCCCAGAAGAAATTGAGACCAACTGTAAAACCAGAGAAGTACCTGAATCCCAAAGCACCATTTGGAGGACGGTGGACACCAGTGTGTCAGCAGGCTTTTGAAACCATCATCGAGAAACTAACTTCTGCTCCTGTACTGGCATTTGCTGATCCACAAAAGCCCTACACACTCCACACCGACGCCAGCTCCACCGGTCTTGGTGCCGTGTTGTATCAGGAGCAGGATGGAAAGAACAGAGTTGTGGCATATGCCAGCAGGGGTCTCTCGCGGAGTGAGTCTAAGTACCCTGCTCATAAATTGGAGTTTCTCGCTCTGAAATGGGCGGTGACAGAGAAATTTAATGATTATCTCTACGGTGCTCAGTTCACAGTTGTCACAGACAGCAATCCACTAACTTACCTGTTATCCTCAGCAAAACTCGATGCTACCAGTTACAGATGGCTTTCAGCTTTGTCTACTTTCACATTCAAGATCATCTACAGAGCTGGAAAGCAGAACATGGATGCTGATGTATTGTCTCGACGACCTCATGGTGAGCTGTCTGATGATCCTACCTCCAGGAAGGAACATGAACGAGTCCTGAAATTTGCCCAGCAACACCTCAACAAACCAGATTATGTCTTCATTGATCAGCACACCATCGAAGCAGTTTGTGCTCGTCACCTGGTGTACAGCTCAGATGTACATCTTGACCATGCTCTGGTGCTGTCTATGTCCACCCATGTCAACAGTCTACCTGACAGTTTTACTGATGATGACCAGTTCAGCTCCTCTTTACTTCCTCGATTCTCAGCAGATGACATTGCAGCCAAGCAGCGTGACGACCCTGTTATCCGCCATGTCATAGCTCAGCTGGAACGAGGAGAGTCACCATCACCATCGGTGAGGGAAGAACTTCCTGAACTGCCTCTTCTACTCCGAGAAGTAAGCAAAATGGAGCTCCAAAACAACCTTCTCATTAGGAGGAGACAAGTGGGAAGTGAACCAAGATACCAACTAGTATTACCTGAGGAGTATCGAGCTGTTGTGCTGCACCAACTGCATAACCAAATGGGTCATATGGGAATCGACAGAACTCTCGACTTGGTCCGTTCCCGTTTCTACTGGCCCAGAATGTTCATTGATGTTGTCAATAAAGTCAGAACCTGTGAAAGGTGTGTAAGACGCAAATCATTGCCTGAGCGAGCTGCACCTTTGGTCAACATCAAAACCACCCATCCTTTGGAGTTGGTGTGTATGGATTTCCTCTCTGTGGAACCAGATCGTAGAATCAAAGACATCCTTGTCATAACAGACCACTTTACAAAGTATGCCATTGCTGTGCCTACTCCAAACCAAAAGCTAAGACCGTTGCTAAGTGTTTGTGGGAGAATTTCCTTATGCATTACGGCATTCCAGAAAAACTGCACAGTGATCAGGGCCCAGATTTTGAATCAAGAACCATCCAAGAACTCTGTAAAATGGCAAATATTCACAAAATAAGGACCACACCATACCATCCAAGAGGAAATCCTGTTGAACGTTTTAATAGAACACTGCTGGACATGCTAGGAACATTAACTGAAAAGGAAAAAACCCATTGGAGAGACTTTGTAAAATCACTAGTGCATGCCTACAACTGCACAAAAAACGATGTTACAGGATATTCGCCATACGAGCTGATGTTCGGACGCCAACCCCGCCTACCAGTGGATTTAGCTTTTGGACTGCCGTTGAATGAGGATGGATTTTGCTCCCACACACAGTATGTGCAAAGGTTAAAGTCCCACCTGGAGGAAAGTTACAAACTGGCCAGTAAGAACTCAGCTAAGGTGATGCAACGTAACAAGACCCGATTTGACCGGAAAGTTACTGCATCAGAACTGGACGTTGGAGACAGAGTTCTAGTGAGGAACGTGCGAATAAGGGGGAAGCACAAACTCGCAGATAAGTGGGAATCATCTGTGTATATTGTTGTGAAGAAAGCCGGCAATCTTCCTGTGTACACAGTCAGACCAGAAGGCCAGAACAAACCACTAAGAACCCTGCATCGAGACCTTTTATTGCCATGTGGGTACTTATCTGTTCCTGAAGAAGAAATACCTACCAGAGATAAAAAGGAATCTCCTGTGTTTTCTCCAGTACCTGCTGATGATGAAGAGGATCCATCAGAGGAAGAACTAGTCGATCCACCTCTGCACATTCCATCTTTTGAATTTACAATTGATATTGACCTACCTCCTGTCGAGCAGTCTGTCCCAAGCACCGAACAGTTTGGTCCCGTCACACAATCTCCAGTACCTGTAACTGAAGAAGACAGTGATGCTGAGGAAGATGAACCCATACCTGTGGAAGGGGAACCCACAACTGTTAAAGAGGAACAACTAGCAATAGACGGTGAGGAACCTGAAATTGACTCTGAACAAATTAATCCTGCAGAAGTCTCCAGAGTTGAAGGAAGCCTCTCTCCAGATCTCGATACTCCAGAGTCTGACAATGCAAGACTTGACATACAAGGACCTGATGTGCCAGACATTTCCAGCCATGCTGAAGAACCTCACTCACCTATGGATTCAGTACCTCTGGACACTGAGGACCAACCTCTGAGACGTTCCAACCGCACAAGAAATCCACCTGATCGACTGCAGTACACTACACCTGGCGAACCATTACTGAAAAGCATCCAGGCTTTGCTCTATAGTTTGAGCTCTGCTTTCTCCTTTGCCCTCCAAGAAGACAAAGAACACCAGTTGATTGCCCCACCCTCCAGCCAGCCACCTATTTGTTGCCAGCCTGGTACATGTACGAGGGCGTACATAGGATCAGGAGGGGAGAGTGTAACCTGCACAAAATAATCAACCCGTATTTTATTTTGGCGGGTCAAACTGACAGCACACTTTAAGATCCGGGTCACAGGTGACTCGGATCTCAATTGCTGTTGCTGCTGTCGCTGTGGTTAGCTGTTCGTCTTGGCGTCTTCTAAGCATATGGAAGAATAAGACTGGATCGAGCCTTATTAACACGGCCGAAGGACTAAATTGGGTGTTTTCTGTCGACCGCTCGACGGTGAGTCGTTGATTTACGTACTTTGTTAGTTTTTCAGAAATAGAAATGCAGTGGCGACACGCCCACTCAATTTATGTATTAGTGATTAAAAAATGGTCTTATTAATTAAAAGGTCATTTCCTTTTTGTTAATTTTGTGGCCGAATAGATCATATAACCTTAAAATGTTAAATAGGTCTTTTGATTTTTGTAGATTCGTCCTTTTAGGATAGTTTTAGTTACTTTTCATTAATTTTTGTAGACGGCCTATAGAACTCTGGGGTTGCTTAATTTCTTGGGAGTTGCGAAACAAACTAAAAGAGAAAAAACAATTGTTTATTGAAAATGATATGAAAGTCAATTAAGTTTAATTGACTCTGTCAATTAAACTTGGATACAATTTGAAAGTGCACTTTAATTTGATCTGTACCCTTGACTTGTAACTTTAATTTGATCTGTACCCTTGACTTGTAACTTTAATTTGATCTGTACCCTTGACTTGTAACTTTAATTTGATCTGTACCCTTGACTTGTAACTTTAATTTGATCTGTACCCTTGACTTGTAACTTTAATTTGATCTGTACCCTTGACTTGTAACTTTAATTTGATCTGTACCCTTGACTTGTAACTTTAATTTGATCTGTAAACTTGATCACGATCTTTAACTTGAAATTCATTTGAAAGATTTCTGAGAAATACTTGATGGAATATAGCTTTTTTTATTGTAATTATTGAATGTTTGGTTAATTTGGATAACAGTTTAACCCTGTTTAACCGTGAAAGTTAATCTGTTTTCTTTTATTTATGACCTTATTTAGGTCAGGTTTTTTTTCCACCCCCTGTGTCAACCCAGGATGGCGAGCTACCCGGATCACCGCAGCTTTGCGGTAGGACTTAAATGAACCAAACTACTTCATGCATTCTGGATCTAATGCCCTGGATCATGGACTAAAAACAGTTGGATTATTGATTGATGGACCATTAATCACCTTGGATTCACGAAAGGACTTGAAATAGAAAAAAACGCTTGGGTGTCATCAGGGTTTATTGTTTTGTTGTTTTCCTTGTGTTTCTTCTTTGTTGTGTCTTTCGGTTATATTCATAGAAAATCACTGTTATTATAAATATTATTATTATTGAATATCTTCCTAAATATATGCAAGAATATACACTTGAATACAATAACTTGAACGTACTTTTTGTCTGATGGTGTTTTATTCACACACACGGGCTCCATAGCCGAACCTATCTGAGTGCCTGTTATTAGAATTGGCCGTAGTCAGGCGCCTAGCCTTAATTAGCGTTACACGTGGCGAGCTAGCCAGGAGCTTGTGTGTGTGAATATTTTTTGGGTTACCTATCATTTTTGAACATTTCTTTCAGTCTTGGGGATAGACAATCCTGAGTAAAATAAATAAGCAACTTTTCCGAAAGGTAAAAGACAAAAAACAAAATAAAAAAAAAAAGATATAATGGATTTTGTTGCGCAATCTGGTGTAAATGTATCACAGTCTGTGATGATTACTGGTGCTACTAATACCAAGGCCGATGTAGAAATACTTGATTGCTTGAGTAGGTATGGTAAACTTAATCGCACTTTGTATGTAACTGATTCCTCAAGCACTTTTTTTAAAAACCTGATCGTTGAGTTTGCGGATTTAGATGCTTTTTCCGCGTTACAACAGCTTCTACCTTATACTTACACTTCTCAAACAAATACTGACCATGTGTTCCGTGTCACTGTTTTGGCACTCGAATACGCAGCCACAGAGGGCAGCAGCAGCAGCCATCAGCCCGACTATATCGCTGAACTTAAGAAAATTGCTGATCAAAGCGGCCATCGTTTTGAAGATGTTCTGAAGACAGTAATGAGCCAGATAGGCCAACATTTGCATGCATCAGGAGCAGATGAAAATTTTGATGATGACTATGATGATGATGAGGAAGAGGATGGAGTAAAGGCAAAAGAGGAAGAGGAAGTGGATAAATTTACTGCTGCACGGCCAGTGCATACAGGGTCGGAATCAGGGTCATTATCCTCCCTTCCTCCTGCTCATTCCTCCGCGGACCAAAAAGCACGACCTCGTCAAAAGCAAACTGGGCCAGCTCCAGGACTGTCGCTGTCCACCAATGATCTCAATCCACCTCAAATACAACGGGTTGTTGTTGAACATGTGGTCCGAAATACTGATTTGACTGGTCCAACCTCACTTCGTCTCCGTACTTTTTCAGGAAGGCTTCCTAAGTCGAGTAATGAAGCTGATTATGAGTCCTGGCGTTCCCAGATTGAGTCTCTGCTTGCTGATCCCAGTCTTTCTGCGCTACATGTCACCAGACGAATCACAGAGAGCCTGTCATCACCTGCAGCTGATTTGGTCAAAGGTTTGAGCCCCAACACAGTGCCAACAGTTTTGCTAAATGTACTAGATTCTGCCTTTGGAACAGTGCAGGACGGGGAAGAATTGTATGCACAATACTTAAACATCCTGCAGAATCCAGGAGAACGACCGTCCACTTACCTTCAAAGACTTCTGCTCACTCTCAACACTGTTGTGAAGCAAGGAGGAATCTCACCTGCTGACATTAATAAACATCTACTGAAACAGTTTTGTCGTGGGTGTTGGGACAACACTGTCATAACCAAGTTACAGCTGGAACAAAAGAAAGATAATCCACCATCTTTTTCTGATTTGTTGTTGTTACTGAGGACAGAAGAAGATAGACAATATGCTAAAGAGTCACTTATGAAAAAGCACATCACCAGCCCGGTCCGATGTAGTTCTGGACAAGTCACGGCACCAATGTGGCCTATGTGGTTCTGGTGGCTTCTATCGGTGTGGCAATGAATGACAAGGAGCTGCTCAAGTTGGCATCAGATGTTTCTTTAATTCTCCATCTGCATTTCACACAACGGGCATGGAGGTAAAGTCAGCCTCTGGCATAAAACAAATTCATTGTTGGTGATCCTCATGGCTCTGAGGATTACCCATAATAAGGTAACCACAATAAAATCATTACAAATTACAGTGATCGCATAGTGGGTTTTGTTTTACAGTAAAAGAACAACCAGTGTGTGTGTTATACAGAGAAAATAAAGGAACTAATTAAAATATTCTGAAAAATAAAATAAAATGCTGACATTTAATTTACTGGATGCCATTTTTATCTTTTAGTTTATATAACCTTGCATTTTAGAACAATGCAGAAACATAAATGAACCACATCATTATATAAAACTGTTAATATAAAACTCAGTCTCATGTTAACCATCTGCTACAGGAGATTTGGTAAAACATACCTGCATTTCACAAAACGGGCATGGAGGTAAAGTCAGTCTCTGGCATAAAACAAGCTCCTGCAAGGAGAAGCCATAGTTTGCAGTAATAACCTGATGAGCAATTAACCCAAGGGCTTCAACATATAAACTATAAATTTCTCCAGCAGCAATGTTTATATCATCTACAACTAAACGGTGAATTTCAAAGGTTGTAGTGAAATTTTATATTTTCCCTGTTTCTCCTTTTATTGTTTCACAATAGTTTTACCATAGGACACTCCCAAAATATGTGGGAAAAATCCTCCATTTGTCCACATTTCTCCCAGCAGAGGGCGCTAGCATTACTATCATAACTGGGTGTTACCTTGGGGGTTGTAAAAAATCTCATTCTTAGTTTCCAGCTAAACTTTCCCCAGTTTGGACTCGGGCTGAAACAATTCCTCTAATACTTCAACTACCTCGATTACTGAAAATCCTCGAGGTAAATTAATTTGCCTCCAAGCTTCGTTAATTAAATTGTAAAAATAATACTGTTAAACTATCCAGCGCACTGCGGTCTAGCCAGAAGGTTTTGTGTTGCACAATGCAAACGTTTGTGCCATAGTTTGTAGCTATGGAGGGAAACGGAGATGCTTAGAAGAAGAAGGAATGAAAGCAACAAAAACTGTCAAAGTTTGGGAACATTTTAGTCTAAAGAGAAAAGACAACACATGATAGGTATTTGTCCTTTTGAACCTTTATTAAAAGAATCACAGACAACGTATGTGAATTTTATGACCAAGCTTTTGCAAAAGGAGAAGACTCAGCAAACTGCTCCTCTGAGTCGTTCACAGAGCGTTCTGCCTCACTCTGCTTGAGCAGGCCTTTTGTTTGGGAAACATAGTCAGAAAAGATGAACAATAAGACAGGCGGTGAGCTCTATCTAACACACAGGTCATCTAGCTCTTTCTCTTGAGAGCGAACTCCGGAGGGAGCAATCAGTTCACCGGAACACCGATATTCAACACAACAATCAAAAAGTATTCGCATCACGTCATTTACTGACTCACATTAGACTGAACGTTGATTAACATTAGACTGAATATGATTAAAGTAAATAACAAAAATGATAATATCAAAACATCTCTGACATTCCCCCTTTTTATCATTTTACCATGTGTGTAAACTTTCTTCAAAAGTTGAGCAAAGAAAAGAAAAGGAATAGGTCCAATAAATGCATGAATTTTTCTTCTAATCTAAACATAGAAAATACAATGAAATAAATGAAAAAAATAAAGAAACAGCAAAAATCAAATGCAGTCTTCTCATCACTAGCAGCACTTGTTTTCACATTTTCAGTGTGGGAATCATTCAGCAAACAAATTAATTTCTCATTGATTACAGCACTTTGTCATCAGAAATATTCAAACAAGTCGTATTCATTTGTGTCATCTTCATCAGCTGATAGCTGACCACAGAGGTGTTAAATGTCTTAAGTATCAAACGTCGAAGGCATGGAATGACGCAGCCTGTAAACAGGCAAAAAAGAATCAACACAGTCAGAAACGGTGTTACAATCTTCAACAGTAAATTCCACCATGGTAAGGAAGAGAGCCAAGAAAGCAAATCAAAAGAAGATGATCCTTGCGTTGCTCCTTCCACATAATGTTTAAGTTCCTCCAGTTCATGTAGAGCGTCAGAAATACTCCCACCAGTTCCTGCTTTGTCTGGAACGAATGTACAGCATGCTGAACCGATGATTTTGCAGACACCACCTTGAGAGGCTGTGTGCAAGTCCAGCACAACACGATTTTGCAAAACCATGTGTCTCAGTTCAGTCAGCACTCTCACGATGCCATTGGTCAGCTGACGTGTGCTGTTGATGAGTCGCAGTAATCCATAGCTGTGATTTTCAACGTGATCTCGAACCTCTCCTACTCCGACCCATGGAAACAGGCCTTGCATGAACTTTTCTCCACCATTCCAGATTTTAAATTCCCAAGGAACTCCAGTGTCCACCGTGAGGCCTCCCAAGTGTTTGACCTCTGGTATAACTGCACGCTTGGATCGGGCAGCTAGAACATGATGTCCTTTCCTGATGAATGCAATTGGGCTGGTTAAGGGGACCAAGGCACACAGTCCTCCCCAATAGCGTGGCAAGACCATGTAAGCTCCATTTCCACACAGGAAGTACCAGTCTGCCATCACCCGAGAACCATAGTTTCCAGGCACTATGGCGCTGCACAGTGTTGTCTCCTGTCGTCCTCTCATCTGATGTGAAACTCCTCTCCTGAAGCAACTTGTCACAGTCTGGGTTGTCCTTCAAGACTTTGCAGTCGGGGGTCGCCCTTTGACCCCTGCAGGCAATGCAGTTGATGTAATTTGGTGTCGTTTTGCAGTAGGTGTAAACTGTGTTACACAAATTCCAAGATAACATCCCAAGAGAAACATGTCCGTCGTTGAAAATGCAGCTCCTCAGAGACCCGGGTTTAGCTCCTGCTAAAGAAATGTCTCTGGTATTTTCCATGTGGTTAGTGAGAACAGTTGAAACGGGAGTACGTCAGCATTAAAGGAACAGTTCATAGATCCAAAAAGCCCTTTCGCAGCATCTCCTGTACGAAGTAGAACAGAATAACCCTTTTTGCACCATTCACATTTTCTTCTTTTCATTGGCATGCTGAGTCGTGGTTGTGTGCTCAGGCCATAGAGACACATCTGCTTGTCATCAGTGATGTGTCCTGCATGCAGACCTGAGTTGTGTGTGGCAATTGGCAGCTGCGCACACACATAGCAATTCACCTCTTTCTCCTCGTGAGCAGTCCTGTTCATCAGCTGCCACCACAGGTTGGTGCTGTAGTCATGTGGGTGGAAAGTGATGTCACTTCCTCCTCCAAACATCAGACATGCTGCAGTCACAGCGCAGTAGAAGATCCATCTGGCATATGGAGTCCCCATTGCTGCTGGGTGCGCAGAGATGTCAAAACCCCCCAAACTAAAGAGTGAGAATCTTAAGCGTTTCTTCACCGGGTTTGAGACAAACCACCCTTAAAAATGGAACCCCTTTGCAGCCCGGGCTTCCTCTCTACTCAGGATTAGGGGTCCAACACTCTCTGCAGCTTGCAGTGACTGAGATGTATCCAGCTGTGTCTTTCAGCAATCTTTACAGCTGATGGTGTTGTCATCAGCACCTGGATGATGACAACATGACGATTTCCCACCGTGGACTCGTCCAGTTCTTTTGTTTGATGACTTTGACATAGACCCAGTCTCCTGGCTCGATGGGAGCGGCCTCCTGTGAAGGAAGAGAATCAGAATGCAGTAAATTTGCACAGGACACTTCCTTCAGTTTAAGAGTTCTGATCGTATAATCTGCTAATGTTTGTTTTTCATCTGCTTTCTGTAAGTCTGGAGCAAACAGAGGCAATCTGTAAGCTCTCCCATGAATTATTTCAAAAGGTGTTAAACCATTTGCTGTTGGGGTGATTCTCATATAGAGCTTCACCAAGTCTAAACATTCTGGCCAGGGTCGGCCAGTGTCTGCCATGCACTTTCTTAATCTGCTTTTTACAGTACCATTCGTTCTTTCCACTAGCCCTGCACTCTGTGGGTGATAGGTGCAGTGGTTTTTCAATGTCATTCCCAAGTTAATAGCCATGTTTTGTATCGTTTATTACTGTAAACAGTCTGTGGAATGTAGTGTGTTGGCGACTAGCCTTAGCCACCGTCAAAGCATCTGCATGCTTTGCTGGAACTATTTCAACCCATTTAAAGAAAACATCAATCATCATCTGACAGTATTTGATCTTTCAAAGGTCCATAACCAAAAAAAAATTGTATGTAAGGATTTAGTAGTTATATAGTATTACCTCACCCTTATCCCCTCCCCCTCTTTTTTTTACACATGGCATTGCCCATGTGTCATAATCTTTAGCTTCAAATAAGCTAAAGATTATGACAAGCTAAAGAGTTCAGTTGGAGCCAAACATGGAGATATACTGTAGTTCCAGTCCAAATGTCCAGCAGGACGCCATACAGTAGTTCTGCTGCATGGCAGTTCCCAGATGTCCAGGAATTAGGATCAGCGGACACTTTAGTGCCTTCAGTGTCCAGGTGGTAGAAATCGTCCTGTCCTTTCTCGCTTCTTTATCAACTGTCATTGGCTGGTGATGAAGCAGGGACGTCATCTGATTGGCTGAACAGGTCTGAGTTGAGGTCAGAGGTCAGACGCGCTGCAGCGAGGATCAGACAGAGGAAAAGGAAAGAAGCAAATAAGAGTCAATTAGGGTTTGTTCGTCTTTCTGTTTTTATTTCTTTTTACACAAACAATTTCCATATAACTTTTTTTCTTTTCATCGTATAGTTTTTTAGCCACTTATTACCCAACATTTTAAGAAGTCATTTCCTTTGCTGCATAATGTACATTTAATTTATTCTGGCGTTAGGTAAATGTATCTTGAAGGAGAATAAAACTTAAATAAAAGTCCAACAAGGATATTCATTTAGAATCAAAAATAACTCACCCTGTATTACCATGATAGATATAATGAATGTAATAAAAGTCATTAATGAAGGGGAAAAAACTCAACCCAAACTAAGTTTAGTTTCTGGTTCACAGAGTATGAAGTTAAATTTGTTTCCCAATTATTCAATGGAAAAAAAAAACTAACCTCAGTTAAGTAAAATAAAATTGTAATCAAAATGTTTGGAATTGTAATGATTTTTTTAAACAAAAAGTTTTGTTTAAAAGACTTCTTTTAAACTAAATAACTTATTTTTACCAAACATGAACATTTATTTGCACACATCATAAATCTTGTGTTGTGATTTTAGGTCCTGCTCAAGACGTCATGTGAGAATCACAAGCAAAACTTTGAGTCACAAACAAAAACTAGAATAGCAAGAAAATATTTTTGACAAGCGCAAATAAGTTTCTTTTGCAAAAAAGAAAGTTATCTTTATGAGTCAAAAATGTGTGATTTAAAATTTTTAAAAAGTTTTTTTAAGCAAAACTCAGTAGGCTTTTCTCATGGTGACAAGCATTAACAATTCAATTGTTGCTTTTTTTTGCAGTTCCAGGTTAAAGTTTGATGCAGCTCTGCTTTCCTGAATGGGCCATCTTCATCTCCACTGCAGCAAACAGGCAGCTCTTTTATATAGATTACAGTCACTAAAAGGTTGCATTGTGCCCTTGTTCATATTTTTAATAGTGTAATTCTGTAAAGACAGCATATGTCTGGTGGTCCGGCTCTGATTTACATATCTTGTTAAATTGCGGGTTTGAATATTGCCAGAGGTGTGACCAAGTCACTGTGTTGCAAGTCTAAAGTAAGTCTCAAGTCGAGTCAAGTCTCAAGTCAGGAACCTTTAATTTCAAGTCATTTTTATTTTTTTTTTTATAATTTGCAATTATACATAAAATTCAAATAATATACCATTTGTTCTTTTTAAAATCTGTATTTATCTCAAATGATAGAACATGTGCAGCTGAACACAAAGTATATAAAACATTTTAAATTGGGCCTCTTTATTGCGCAGTTCTGTTTAACTTGATATTCAATAAAAAAGACGAACATTTTTCTGCATTTATTTCTAAGTGTGTTAGTTTCAGTCCTCCGTAAATATGGGCCAGATATTCTAAACACAAAATTTATTTGGGACAGTCACTGTATTTGGTCTGTTTTAACAAATAAACCACATGAAAAAATCAAAATCATTGCAAATAAAGTGGAGTGGTTTTGAATTTGGATGTGATGGTAAATAAATATCTGTCAGGCCAAGTGGGTTAAATCTACAGCCAATTTCACATCAATATTGATAAAAACATGTTGTGTGAATCAAGCTGGTCAGAATCACTAAACACAAAATAATGAGCTCATTATTTTATGTCTTACTCAGTTTACTATCCCACTTAGTGTTATATTCAGGGTCAGTGAGATTGAACAATTTTTATTTTTACAGAAATTTTTGAAAAGATATTTGTTTTTCCAGCAAAGCTATACTACTTCTCTACGATATGTGAGTCACGCCAGTCAGAGCATTAAGTCAAAAACAGTTGACTTAATGCACTGACTGCAGTAAACAATATACTGTCAATATAATTTCCCAACGTAATTATCCTGACGGCTTTAAAACTTTTACACAGTCATATTTCAGTTTTAGATGTTATATTTCATTATTATTTTTCCACTATCAGAAGCAGTATGTTAGAAAATGCAGCAAACAAAGGCATTTCTACGTTAAATTTAAATATTGTAGAGTTAAATGTGAGGCCGACTGTGTGACAGATGAACCTCGACCCAAACTGAAGAATGAGGAAACATTCCTGCACAGCAGAGACACAAACTCATAAACATCTTCCAGTAAATGCCTACTGCACGTTCAAACTTGTAGCAGTGTGATGCCTCCAGGCTAAAAGAGGCAAAGCTTAAAGAACATTATGTTCAGAAGGAAAGAGGTTCAGGTGAGAATCAAAGTTTCCTTCAGATCAACATTAAACAAGATTAAATAAATTAATAAAATCTGTATCTGATAATATGAACATATCAGAGTCGTGTCAACATGTGGAGAAACTTCAACATTTCAAGGTTCTTGGCTCTTTGGCTCAGATCAGAATAAGCAGAAACTATTATTAGATTTATTGCTCTTGTGTTTCTGAGCAGAAACTTGTTGGTTGTTAAAGTTCTTTATAGATAAAATTGAAAATCTCCAATAATTTAATAAAATACTGATAAAAAAATGCAAAATATATTTTAAATATTAAAAACCTTTAAACTGAAATGTGAATTTGTTGCTTTTAAACATTTATTTCCTGGTATGAATGATCAGACAGGATTCCTGTCATTTCAACAGGTGAACACACCTCTGCTGTCAGAGGGGGCGGAGCCTCAGCTGGGTCCGGTTCAGGTTCTGGAGAATCAGGTCCAGTTCTCCAGTTCGCTCCGACTCGGTTTGTGTGAACAGAAGGAGAATCTAAGGTGAGTTTTAACTCCACTTTCTACTGGTTTCCAGTCCTGACTGGGTTTTCTCTCTTTGAGCTGCTGGACAGAACCAGAACTGGGCCTGGTTCTGGTTCTGGTTCTGGTTCAGAGCTGCAGCACCTGATTTCAACCAGGAACTCTGAGTTTTCATCTGTAACCCAGACAACCAGCGGAGTTTGCTCCCAGTTTCATAGTGGAGTCAAACTGGTACCAGAAGGTTCTGAGTGTTTGTGGGCCGGCTGAGATATCTGGGTTCTGGTTGGTGGATGGAAAATATTTCAATATGAAGTCAATAATTTATTGATCAGAGAGGATTTATCTGGGCTTTTATCAGTAGATTGAATCAGTCTGTGGTGACAGAGGACAACTGATCACATTTCAATCAATTATTGATCAATAATCAGTGATTATGGTGACATAACAACACAGCGCCCCCTAGAGTATGTAAAAACATCCACAGCTGTTATTTAGACCTGAACAGAGTTAAAACATCAAAACCTGTAAAAACTATTGGACCCGATTTACACACCTAGTAGGAAGTTGGCCATTTTGGATCAAATGTTTTGTTTTATTTTTTATTTCTTTATATTTTTGACATTTTGACCTTACAAATAAAAGTTAACTAAAACTCTGAGATTTGGTTGTGAAAGCTCAGATGTTTAAGTTTCTTTAATACCAAGAAAACTTTCCTCCACTCCAACCGTCGCTCTATTTCTGAGTTTTTAAAATAATTTAGCAAATATTTGCGTAATTATTGGTTCAATCACAGTAATAATTTACGCTTAATAGTAACTCTGTTTACATGTTTTATATTTTAATCACTGAAATCTTTCACTGATATTTCCAGCCTTCTCCTTTAGTCTGAACTTGTTTTAATGAAACAAATCAAAGTTCCTGGTGAAGTAAATAAATCTACTTATTGTTAATCTTTATTTTTGGTTCAGTGCTAAATGTCTGTGTTTATGTAATATAAATGAACTGAGACTTTCTTTAGAATCACTGCAGCTTTTCCTCTTTGGGTTGGTGGCAGGATTTTGACCTTTGACCCAAATGGCTGCAGTGAGTATTTTAGTTTTCTAGTAAAACTGTAGCAAATGTGTTAAGTTGTTGTTTAGGCATCTGGGAACCCAAGTTGGGCTTTTCAAGCCAGAATAGCAGAAAACTAGAGGAGCTTTCTGCAGCTGATGCTGCCACCTGGTGGCAGGAGCCACACATTACAGTCAGATGGCAAAAAGCAAGAGGTGAAGATGTTTACATCTCAACCTGAATGAAATCAGACGAACAGTCAGGAACGTCATTTCTTGTAAAGAAAGATGTGATAAATGTATTTTTATACCACAGATGTTTTTTAATAGTTTGCTCTGACATTGTAGCTTTCATGATTACATAATTATGTTTTTTCTTTAGGGGTCTGTGCTTGTGTGTTTTAAATAAGTACTTTAGGGTATTTATAGTTCCCATTCCAACTGCATAAAATAAACTATTCATGAAATAAAGTCTGAAATATAATGAATCTTCATGTTTTCCAGGTAAAAGATGGCAGAGAAACAGGAAGAGGATTTTGGTAAGTGATCAGAAGCAGAAATGAAGAATCTTAAAGGAACAAACTGACCAATCACAGCCTGTGTTGCTGCCATGTGATGAAGCTCAGCCTCAGTGTCTTTATTTTCATGCTTCCTGTTCAGTGAAGCTCTGGTGGAAACATTGTGAGTTTCTGTGAAACGTGAAGGTAAAAACTGAACTCACATGGAAATTAAAAGAAACCAAAGTGAAGAACAGGCCTGCAGCTCTGATACTTTAGGAATATTTACTACACACACTGATTAACTTATCCAGTAATCACATCATTTATTAATAATTTATCTGACATTCTGTCTTTTGTTCCAACACTTGGTGTCAGAGATGCTAAAGTTTAGAGATGGAGATGAAGAAAAGTGATGAAAATGTTAATCAGTCAATATTTTCATCACAATATTCACCAATAATTTAATTTCCTTTTTTCCTAAAATAGTGCAGCTCCATATTTATGTGTTTCTTTAGTGTTTTTCCTGCAGTGAGGAAAGAAAGTGATGAACCAGAAGCTTCATTTGGTCTCATGTAGACAGAATCAGTGGTCGTCACTCAGATATGAGGCAGAAACACAACAACAGGTTTATACCTGAGGAGCTGATCAACAGACTCTGAATCTCTGGATGGAGCAACATGAATAGTTGATCTTCATCACGTTTTACTCTCAGACATCAGTTTGAATTAATTATGTTTCTGATTTCTGCCTGCAGAGAAAATACTTTTCAAGGTTTGCAATGAGTTTGTGAAGAGAGTTTCTGAGGAAATCCTGATTCAGCTCCTCGATGACCTGGAAACAGATGTGGTCTTAAATCTTTCAGAGAAACGGGTGATACTTGAAGGGAACCCAGTGACCACAAACAAGGCCCGGGAGACAATCGATGCTGTGAGGATGAAAGGACAGAGAGCCAGTAGATTGATGATCAAACGTCTTCTCAACATAGATCCTACTCTGTCCAACCAGCTGAGTTTGTCCTCCGACTCCTCTGATTTAGGTTCGTCCCTTCACCAGTCATGACTGGGTTGAAGTGAACTCATCCAACAGTGACTAATTATAACAAAAATAAATGGAGCATTATGGTTGCACTCCACCTGCTGGGCTGTAGGTCAGAAACTATAGAAAAGTTTTCCTGTAGATTGGCAGGAGGTGACTCTTAGTGTGAAAACACTTTGAATGATCAGCATGATGTTTGTAGTCCAGTCAATGTATTAACAAGCAAAGCTGTACCATAATGCTCCATGACTCGTTTTCTTCATGATTTGAATGTTTCATGTTTCATCTGAATGAAATCCTCCTCATGGTCTATAATTTGAATGAGTTCTTTGTTTAAACATCCTGATATAGAAACAAACAAATTCAAATTCAATCAATGGAGTCTTAATTTGTTCAAGTGTTTCATCTTGTGTTTTTATCTCTTTGTTCAGATTTGATGATCGATGTCAACATGACCTCAAAAAGTCTCTTCTGGACACGTTCCAATCTATCTGTGAAGGCATTGCAATACGTGGAGAGAAAACCTCTCTGAATGATATTTACACAGAGCTCTACATCTTAGAAGGAGGAACTGCAGGGGTCAACCAGGAACATGAGGTCAGACAGATTGAAACAGCATCCAGTAATCAAGGAACAAAAATAAACCTGGAAGACTTCTTTAAACCCAACCCTGGTAGAAAGCAACGGATTAGAACAGTGCTGACCATGGGAGTAGCTGGCATTGGAAAAACACTGTTAACACAGAAGTTCACTCTGGACTGGGCTGAAGGCAGAACCAACCAGAACATCGACTTCATATTTCCATTCACTTTCAGAGAGCTGAATAACTTGAGAGAAGAAACTTTCAGCTTGGTGGAACTGATTCATCACTTCTTTGATCAAATTAAAGACACAGAAATCGGCAGCTTTAAAATGTTTCAGGTTCTGTTCATCTTTGATGGTCTGGATGAAAGTCGACTTCCTCTGGACTTCAAGAAGAATCCAGTCCTGACTAACCCTTCAAAGTCCACCTCACTGGATGTTCTGCTGACAAACCTCATCACAGGAAAACTGCTTCCCTCTGCTCTCCTCTGGATAACCACATGACCTGCAGCAGCCAGTTTGATCCCAGATAAATCTATTGACAGGGCCATAGAGGTCAGAGGGTTCACTGACCCCCAGAAGGAGGAGTACATCAGGAAGAGATTCAGAGATGAAGAGGAGAAGGCCAGCAGGGTCATCTCCCACATCCAGAAATAAAAAGTCTCCACATCATGTGCTACATCCCAGTTTTCTGCTGGATCACTGCTAAAGTTCTGGAGGAAATGATGAAGACCAGAGAGGGAGGAGAGCTGCCCAAGACCCTGACTGAGATGTATATAGTGTTCCTGCTGCTTCAGTTCACAATAAAGGAGGAAAAGTATAAAGAAGGAGCTGAAGAAGCTCTAGAGAACAAGAAGCTGATTGAGTCTCTAGGTAGTCTGGCTTTAGATTAGCTGCTGGAGGGAAACTTGATCTTCTATGACAAAGACCTCAAACGGTGCGGCATCAACATCAAAGATGCTGCGTTGTTCTCAGGAGTTTTCACTCAGATGTTTAAAAAGGAGAGAGGAACGCGCAACATCTCCGTCTACTCCTTTGTTCATCTGAGCATCCAGGAGTTTCTGGCTGCCATCTACATGCTCCACTGCTTCACCAGCAGGAGGTCAGAGGTGATCAAGACGTTCCTGGGAGAAAATTACAATGAATCATCTCTAGATGAGTTCATGAAGAAAGTCATGGAGAAATCCCTCAGCAGTAAAAATGGCCACCTGGACCTGTTTGTCCGTTTCCTTCATGGTCTCACTGTGGAGTCCAACCAGAGACTCTTAGAAGATCTGCTGGGTCAGACAGAGAACCATCCAGAAAGCATCCAGAGAATCATCACCAACCTGAAGGAGATGAACACTGATGATATCTCTGCTGACAGAAGCATCAACATCTTCTACTGTCTGGTGGAGATGAACGACGTCTCATTTTATCAGGAGATCCAACGGCTGCTGGATTCAGGGAAGGAGCTCTCAGAGACTGATTGTTCAGCTCTGGCCTTCATGCTGCAGATGTCAGAGGTTCTGGATGAGTTGGACCTGGAGAAGTACAACACATCAGATGATGGACGACAGAGACTGGTTCCAGCTGTGAGGAACTGCAGAAAGGCTCAGTGAGTCCAGATGTTTTCATTGTGTGAATGCTGACTCAGCACTATTATCCTCCTGTTTCTTCAAGTTGATTCTGGATGTTTTTGACCTTTAACCACTTCCTTCATCCTCTGGATAATTTCAACCATTCAAACATCTAAACATTTAGTTCATCCAGGACATCTGCAGCTTCTGGTTTTTAGACATTTTGATCTTTTTAAAATATTAACTTTTTATCTGTTTCAGGTTGAAATTAATAAAAAACCCTGAACTCTAGAAAATGTCTGTTTTCTCTAAGATCCAATGAGCCAGAGAGACTTTTTAAACTTTAAACTCTTCTTCACTCATTGAGCTGCTGCTCCATAATTCACCTTTTAGGATCTTTGACTGTTTTTATAAAATAATTGTTTAGATTTGATGGAAAGTTGAACCATTAAAATAAACCATTGCATTAATTATAAACTTTGTGAACAGTGTTGATCTTCTTCATCCCGTCATCATCCTCACCTCTTCCTCCTCCCACTAGTTTCTTCTGAGTTTGTAACTGAGACCAAAATGTGGTGACTGTTGACTGGTTCCAGAAAAAGTCATTGTTTCTGTCAGATCCTCCCAAAGCTCTGAGAATCTGCTTCCAGAGCTGGAACCATTTTCCTCATCAGCTCTTCATCTGACGCCTTTGTTGAAGCTGTTAGCTGTCCTCCATGAAGACCTGCAGAGACATGAGCTTCACCTCTTTAGACATCCCAGCCTCTTTAATTCCTGGAGATCTTTCACTGCTTCACCATGAAGTTGCTGCTGGACCCAAACGCTCCGTCTCCTCCAGGGGTTTTGCTCTTCAGCTCTTTAGGAGTTTATCAACAATTTCTTCTGACGTCCAAACCTTTGTTCCTCTGAGACGATGGACAGACCACTGCAGAGACATGAGCTTCACCTCTTTAGACATCCCAGCCTCTTTAGTTCCTGGAGAACTTTCACTGCTTCACACACAACTGGGAGCATCATGTGTCTGGTCTGCTCCAGTTTCTCTGTGGCATTGTGATGGACCGAGTTAAAACAGGAGGAGTCACAGGATATTAATTAGAAAAATAGGGTTTTTTATTTTAACCCAAAGATTATAAAAGGACAAAAAGATGAACTGAGCTCATAAAAGAGGTCAAAGAAACAAAACTGAACTCAGGCAAAAATGTAAACAAACTGGCTGCACAAACAAACATAACTGACCTAACAAAGAAATGACACAAGGGTTTATATACTGGCTGATCAGACCAATTAAGACACAATAGGGGTAACTAAACAGAATACAATTACAAACACAAAAACAAATAACAGTACAGCTAAGTTTGGCTAAACTAAAGATCTCAAAATGAAAATCAAAATATTAAAGTTTAAATACTAATATTTACTTAAATACAAAACTTATCTAAACAAAGAAACTACAAATTTCCCCTGCCAGCAGGAACTAGTGGTGTAGTCCAATCAGCATTTAAGCCTGCTGAGCCCTGGCCCCCATCTTTTGTCTGGCCACTCCAAGGCAGGTAAGTACCGGCAAAACACAAACAAAAGGTCAGTCTCAAGCAAACAAATTAAACTTAAGTTGATACAAATACACATGCTAACTAAATGTGCGCGCCAACATAAAGAACAAATGTATCCAAATCAACTAATAAATGTTTTACTGAAGCTAAAGTGTTGTGTTTGAATGAAAAACAAATTGTGCATAAAAGTTACCGACTTCAAAGTGTGGCCATGGATTTGGCCATCACAGGCATCATTTAATCATCTGCTGACATCATGATGACATCACTGTTATCATATTTTACCTGTTTATGATCCAGATTGATTTCATTAGAACTGAATTTATTTCTTCTTGGTGGCTGTTGGATCCAAAAGGCTGAAAGTGAAGTTGTGGCTTCAGCTCTGAAGTCCAACCCAGATCTGTCTGAACTGGAAATAAATCAGATCTACATAGATGGAGGTGGAGATTCTGATGTGAAGAATGTGTCTGAGATCCTGGAGAGTTCAGTCAGTAAAGTGAAGAAACTGGGGTTTGTTTTCTCTATTTATACAATAAAATCATTCATTGATACTTTAATCCTTAGTTTAATTAATATTTAGTTGTAATATTTTAAAACAACTTGTTTAAATGTCAGATTCTAATTTCAAACAGTTTGACCTTATAAATAAATTATTTCCTTATTTCAGACTTTGAGATTATTGAACCTTTTCAGTTTTTAAAATGTTTCTGACTGATGAACAAACTGAGTAAAATAATCCAAATGAAGTTAATTAATGATGGAGATGTTTCAGTTTGGTTGGTAAAGATTCAGATGGTTTTATTTCTGATTCTCATCTTTACATCCAGAATGAAATGTTGATCCTCCAGTCGAGCCACAAACACTGACCAGTTCAGATCACCATTAATGAAACATCTAAGAAGTGACTGATTGTAGAAAAGCAAATCCAGATGAGCTGAATGACAGTGAGGTTTGCAGCAGCAGCAGGTTTTCCCTCTGTCCTGAAGCTGTGGTTCTGTTGGGCCGGGTCAGAGAGGAACCGTCCTCTTCAGTCGGTTGGAGCCTCGTCTCTGTGATGAAGCTTCATCAGGTCTCGTCTCCTGAGGAAATAATGGCCTCCATTGATTTCAGCAGCTTTAAGAAGAACCCAAAGCCATTCATGGATAAACTGAGTGGTTCTGATCCGGTTACCAAGTCGGGTCTCCAGCTGATGATCAGAACCAGCAGAAATAGCTCAGCTTATCCAGGCTGCTGCTCAGAGAAAACTTTGAGTTTCTTTGTTGATCAAATGTTCTGGTTCTGCTGGTTTGGACTCTTTAACCCAGTTTGACTGGATCAGATGTTAGAATCAGTTCATCAAGTTTCTTTTACATTCAGGGAAATTAATTTTCTACATTTTATTATTTATTTGTTCATATTTCAGTTTTAACTGCATCCTGTTGGCTTCAGCTCATCTTTTATTCTTTATTCAGATTGAGGAGCTGCAGTTTGTCAGAGACCAGCTGGACGTCTCTGTTCTCAGCTCTGAAGTCCAACCCGACCCATCTGACAGAACTGGACCTGATGAACACCAACCTGGAAGGTTCTGGACTGAAGGAGCTCTGTGGTTTTCTACAGACTGAAGGCTGCAGACTGGAAACATTGAAGTATGTAATTATATAATTATTGATATTTCAGTGAATAATTATCTATAATTGATCATAAATCAAAGTTCATTTCTTCTGATCTAATAAATATTTTCTGAGTTTGTTCCTGGATCCAGAGTTTAATTTAGTCCCTCTGAGTTGGACCTGCTGATCTGAGGTCAGAACAGGACAGCATTCGGACCCCCAGTGTGTAGAAATCCCCCTCAGGTCAAGCAGGTCAAAGGTCAGATCAGAAACACAGAGAATGAAAATCTCCCTTTATTGAAGATCCACAAATCCCACATTTAGTTTTAAATATTCTGCTATTAGTTGATAATCATCCAGTCCAGCTTTGAAGAGTCCAGGTGTTTTAATGATTAACTAGAGCAGATTAAAGATGCTGGTTGTAGTGAATAATTAGGTGGAATCGCCCTTTATCCATTTCCTGGATCTGAAGCTCAATCAGAAACCAACTTCAGCTTCGTCTGAAATAATCCAGACCACTGAGTTTTTCTCTGAGCTCAACAGGCTGCAGGTTCTTCAGGACCTGAGTATTCTGGTCCAGACATCAGAACAGCAGAGGCTGCAGCACATGAATCTGGACCAGGTGTGTTAGGAGAGGTTCTGCACATGCTCAGACTAAAGGTTCACAGTCTGACAGAGAAAGTCGACCAACTCTGGATGAAATGGTTCCTAGAACCAGGGAAGCTTTCTGGGGACTCGACTGCCTGCTCATATGGAGCTGCAGCTCAGGCAGGAGTTTGATGTTGGCAGGAAGCAAAACAACATGGAAGCAGGTGATGAGTTTCTATTTAGTGTCAATTCCACTGATGGAGCAAATGACAAGTCAGTCGTCCTCCAAACCACTGAGAGCAGCTTCCAGAGGAAATCTGAGTTTGTTCTGACAGTCAGACTCTATCAGGATGACCACAGTCTCCTGGACATGAAGGAGACAGAAATAATACAAAGATCATTCATTAAATACTGACTTTGTGAAGGTTATGGTGTTAAAGTCCTTCAGTTCAAACATCTTGATTCAGCTCTTTTGTAGGACAGGAAATGAGATCTTACCTTTGTAAAGCTTTGTGTGCAACAAGCTCCAGCAGTTCACTGAGTCATTCTCATGTGTTCACCTGGAAAATAGATTTCAAAATAACTCATCAGGTTGTTCTTTATGATAATGTTCCCATTTCTGCAGCGTCTCTGATGAAGGATTCAGAACTGGAACTAAATGACCCACATCAGTCTGACAGAGAAAAGGATCAATATTTTCTAGTTGATGGTTCAGAAACTGAATCAGCACAAAATGAGAAAATGATCAACTTTCAGAATCTGAGCTGTAATGGATGTTGTAAAACTCTGAATTAGACGGATTGAAATGAACCGTTTCTGATAGGGATTTTTTGGTATTATAATTTTGTTTTACTTTCAGTCTAAATGTTAGTAAGTTTAAAGTGTTCTCCTCTTTAAACTGTATGTGTGAACTGACCTGGAGGTCACTGCTGCCTGTTATCTTCATGTGAAACAGTTTGACCGAGATTTGAACCGGGCTCAGATCATGGGACAGATGTTAAATTGTTTTACGACCTTTGCTGTGTTTAGGTAAAATGTTTTACGACCTCAGCTGTTTCCTCCGCTGTCTTATCTTGCCTTTCCTCCCTCTTTGAAGTTTGATAATAAAAGAAAAGCTGTATCCAAAGATTGGCAGAACGCTCTGTGAACGGCTCGTAAGAGTAGCTCACTGTGTCTTCTCCTTCTGCAGATGCTTGGCTAAAAACTCATATAAGTTGTCTGTGGTTCTCTTTTTCCATGTAGGTATCAGAAAATACCTAACAGTTGGTGCCGTGACCCGGATCTCAACATACCCGTTTCGCTGACAGACAAAGGACGACGCGCTGAAACCGTGCATGGCCAGAGTCAACAGAACCTGGAAACAAAGTCCCGGGAAGTGAATTCTTCGCCATGCCAGCGTCCTAGGTCCAACTTTGTCTGCCAACGACGGACTGACGAGATCCGAACAGACAAAACGAACCAACAGAAACGTGAGTAAAAATAGCTGTTCGGGTTTGAGTCCCAAAATCGAGTTTGAGTCCCAAGGAAGGAGAAGTATACTTAGAGCCCCTCTCCGGATGAGGAAATCTCTTTGACCCTATAAAGCCTGGCCCATCAATAATAGTCTGAAAGCAAGAAGAATAAATAAATAAATAATAAATAAATAAAATTGCCAGGTCATTTGTTTTACATAACATATAGGGTTAAAGGATCCTCGCGTAGGCAGGAAAGGAAAGAGAGGTATTTTAGAGCCCCTCTCTGGATGAGGAAATCTCTTGACCCTATAAAACCTGAAAAAAAATAAAATAAAATAAATAAATAAATAAAAAATAGTCAGAAATTCTAATCTTTTTAGAACTAGGATGATCTTCATTTGTTTCACAAAACCTAGGGTTAAAGGATCCTCGCGTAGGCAGGGAAAAGGAAGGAGGGGTAATTTAGAGTCCCCCTCTGGATGAGGTGCCCCATAAGGGAAGATCCTCGCGTAGGCAGGGAATATTCTTTTTTTGTGTGTGTGCAAGTGTGAATGGTGCTCAACATTGAGAGTAAAACTTTCTGTCCTCGGAATTAGAATCCTAGGTGAAGAACCGGACCAGAACTAGTCTGGCCTAGAAGACTGTTCTTCAGGGGACACTAAGCGCTCACTTAGAGCACTCTCTTTGAAGAAAAAGCACAAAATACCAAGCCATTGTAAGCTAATTACAGTACTGAAAAAAAAGGGAAATAAATGTAATTCCTCACTTGATGAGGATCCCGAAAGGGATGAAAAATACATGCTGTCCAGATTTCCTGGTAGCATGACTTACATGTCAAAATGGAAAAAGAAATACAAGATGGAAAGCTAAAAATGGATCAATGGCAAATAATTGTGGAATTTTGGAGAGTAGTGTAGAAAAAAAATGGGAATAAAAAAAAATCTAAAAAGGAGAATGAGCTGAGGTGTGCTAAATTATGGTTAAATGAATCTAAAAACTTAATTATAGAGAAGGAAGAAATAAAGTAATTCCAAGCACACGGAATGCTGTAGCGGTGCAGGGAGAGCAAGCTCCTGCAGCCACCTCTCCCTTGCTGCTTCAGCAGCTCCGTCTGCCCAGTATCAGCCGCTGCTGTTCCAGCAACACGACTGTATCCCTCCCTAGAGGAAGGGACACAAAACTTATATATCTTTAGACCCTGTACCTTAGAAGAGGTCAGGAAAGCTGTGAAAGGATCAGATGTTTTTCACCTGGAGAAATTTGGAGGTTTAGATACCTCTGCCTTTTCCAACGACCGACAAAAGGCTGCGGAAGAGGCAGAGGCAGAGGAAGTCACAATAGGCGACGACCCAAAATAACACCCCACAAAATCCACGGCATTCAAAAGGCTGCTGGATTTGTGGCATATTGGTCACTGGGCAAGAAACTGCCCGTCAAAGAATGCTGCACGGGGCAACAAGAGGGGTGGTGGAGCGAGGAGACCACAAATAGGAGAAATCCTCAGCATAATCAGACTTTACCACACCCCAAAAACACAAACCCCCAGTCCAATTGATGAAATGCTAGAGACATGTGCATGCAGTTTGGGACACTTAAGTAAAACAATAAAAGAAATTGAATTCCTGTAAGAATCAGTGTATGCAATAATATTTTAATGCTACTAAGAATTAGGTAAACCTCACAAGTGAGAAATAATTTGTTTTAAGAAATACTGGTGTTTGTTTTGTTTTGTTTTTCTTTTTGAGCATTCCTACACCTTTAAAGAAAAAAAACAGTAAAGAGAGGTCTCACTGAAATAAAACATGGGAACAACTTCTTTGTATGCTTTCCTGAAGGAGGAAAAGCTGAAAAATAAAACTAAATAATAAAATTCTCCTCAGAGAACAATGTTAATGTATTGTGTCGTGACTAGATTATAACACCAACTTGGTGAAACGATCCTCTGGCTCTATCTGGAGGGGTCAGCGGTCAGAGTAAGGTACGACCTGGACATTAACCAGCCTCGTAAACTCTCTTAGGCCTTGAGATGATGAAAGAGACTACAGCTTTTAACATGTTTCATGTTTATATTGTTTGAATAAGGGAATGGTTTATGACTTTTAAAAAGTTGGATAATAAGTGGCTAAAAACTATACGATAAAAAGAAAAAAGTTATATGGAAAATGTTTGTGTATTAAAAGAAGAGAAAAAAACAGACATGCGAGCAAACACTAATTGACTCTTATTTGCTTCTTTCCTTCCTCTGTCTGAGCCTCGCTCTGCGTCTGACCTCTGACCTCAGCTCTGATCTGTCCTGCCAATCAGATGACGTCCCTCCTTCATCACCAGCCAGTTGATAAGAAGCGAAAAAAGACAGGACGATTTCTACCAACTGGACACTGAAGGCACTAAAGTGTCCACTGCTTAATTCCTTGACATCTGGGAACTGCCATGCAGCAAAACTACGTACTGTATGGAGTCCTGCTATACGTTTGGAAAAGAAAGCAAACTGAACTGTTTGCCGCTTGTTTCATTGGTGGACAAAGGGACGGTCTGGACAACTTATAAATAATCCAACACCGGCAAGTTGGACTGACAGGAGCAGGAGAAGAGACAGAGGGGCACCAGCTGCAGCGACGCCAGCAGCAGGAGCCGGAAGCGAGAAGTGAGACAGGAGAAATGCGAGATAAGTTATACCACACACTGCTGTGACACACACCTCTACTGTAATGAGGACTTGCTTGCTTACTTACTAGCAGGTAGAATTATCTAGCTAGAAAAGGACATATTGAAGGCTTTAGGTACAATGTTAAATAAAATCGTCCACTTTGTACCAGTTAACTCAGTCCTTAACAGAAGGACCAGTGATCTCAGGTCCACAAGCCATAGGAAAGTGAAGGGAAACTGCAATCACTAAAAGCTTAAGCAATGAACTAACAGACTTAGGCTAAAATATGAAAACAATAAGCACCAAAGAAAGCAATAAGAACAGACTGAAGTTTGACTGATAAATTTTGATTGACTGCAAATCTGTTTTATGTTTCTGTTAGTGTCGCTTGTATGTGGGTGATTTTGAGGAATCAAACAAACTGTACTCTAGAACTGAGTAACTAATCAAATTATTAATCATTTACTTTTAAAAAATAACATGAAAAAATTACACTGTCAGTTGGACCGAAATACAAAGTTAAGGACAATTTGATATCTTAAGCCACTCTAGTGGATGCAATTAGTTACTCCAAACTGATGATTTTGAATTAAAGCAATCTTTCTAGACTAAAGTTTAAAACTTTTAATCTAGGGTTGATTAATTGATGATTGTTAAATTTATAAAGAAATGGAAATTAGAGGATTTGAGGTTTTGGTTTAATTTCAGAATGGTTATTTTTATTAGGAAGATTATGCTTTGATTTTGATAACATCTACAGGGAAACCAGTCACCCATGCATCCGTGCTTAAGAATCTTTGCAGGCCATACATTTACCAGCTAAACTAGCAGTTTGTAAGTGTGCAGCGCACACCACGGGACAGGATGAGGTTTCAAATGCAATAGATTACTGATAAAAAGGGAAGCTGCAGCTGGGAGGCATGGGGAGACAATTTCTCAATACAGACAGAAGATCCTCGTGATAGACAAAGCTGTTAAAAGACATGCAAGATAATGCTCCAAACGCAGAAAAACAAATATGGACAACTAAAGGGCGACACTGAATGATGATGACATTTTTTCAGTAAATAGAAGCCGGTCCTTCCAAATCTCTATTTAGAGAAGCAGCGATTTTGACACATGACATTGTCATGTGTCAACTGATTTCTATGCTACAACAGCCTTTTACACATATGGATAAATCTACTTAAAAAATTTTGTACTGCATGTCCAGTCTGTGTGAAACATAACCCACAGGGAAACATAAGGCCAAACGAGGCAGGTTCCCAAAACCATCTTATCCATTTCAAACTATGTATATGGATTTTATTGAACTTTCACAAAGTGGGCCATACAAATACTGTCTGGTGATGATAGACGCTTTTTCTAAATGGGTTGAAATAGTTCCATCAAGCATGCAGATGCTTTGACAGTAGCTAAGGCTATTTGCAAAACTATTATCCCAACGCATGCATCCCACAGACTGTTTACAGTGACAATGGACCACATTTTGTAAACCAAGTGATACAAAACATGGCATCTCACTTGGGAATGACATTGAAAAACCACTGTGCCTATCACCCACAGAGTGCAGGGCTTGTAGAAAGAACAAATGGCACGGTGAAAAGCAGATTAAGAAAATGCATGGCAGACACTGGCCGACCCTGGCCAGAATGTTTAGACTTGGTGAAGCTCTATATGAGAGTCACTTCAACAGCAGATGGTCTAACACCGTTTGAAATAATTCATGGAGAGCTTACAGACTGCCTCTGTTTGCTCCTGACTTACTGAAAGCTGATGAAGAACAAACAGCAGATTATATGATCAGGACTCTTAAACTGAAGGAAGTGTCCAGTGCAAATTTACCTTCTGACTCTTTCCGCCACAGGAGGCACCTCCCATTGAGCCAGGTGACTGGGTCTACATAAAGATCATCAAACGAAAAAACTGGGCAAGTCCACGGTGGGACGGACCGTTCCAGGTGCTGATGACAACACTAACAGCTGTAAAAATCGCTGAAAGACCCAGCTGGATCCATCTCAGTCACTGTAAGCTGCAGAGAGTGTTGGACCCCTAATCCGGAGTAGAGAGGAAGGTGGGCTTTATTGCCTCCGGGCTGCAAAGGGTGCTACTTTTAGTGTGTTCGTCTCAAACCCGGTGAAGAAACGCTTAAGATTCTCACTCCTTTAGTTTGGGGTTCTGACATCTCTGTGTGCCAAGCAGCAATGGAGACTCCATATGCCAGATGGATCTTCTACTGCGCTGTGACTGCAGCGTGTTTGATGTTTGGAGGAGGAAGTGAGCCGGAGTTCCACAAACACGTACAGCACCAACCTGTGGTGGAAACTAATGAATAGAACCGCGTACGAGGGACATGCTGTGAACTGCTGTGTGCGCAGCTGCCGGTTTCTATTCACAACTCAGGCCTCCGACCAGGTGACATTACTGACAACAAACAGATGTGTCTCTATGTTCTAAGCACCAGACCACGGCGCGTCCCACCCCTAAGGGGAGACAGAGCACGCGAGAAGGACTATTCAGCTGACCTCCGAATGGGAGAGGCTGCAAGGTCTGGAATTGTTCACTCGCAGACGATGTACTTCCTTTTTCATCATCTCAACAAACTGTATGGAAAATACCAGAGATTATTTCATTAGCAGGAGCTAAACCAGGATCTCTGGGAACTGTGTATACAATAATGGACATGTTATTCGGGACGTTACCTTGGAATTTGTGTAACAGAGCGAACGACAGGATTTCATTGACTGCACAGCCTGCAGGGTCAAAGGATGACTCCACAATGCAAAGTCTGGAAGGACAACCCAGACTGTGACAACATGCTTCAGGAGAGGTGTTTCAACATCACAAATCGGACGACAGGAGACAACGCTGTGCATAGTGCCAAGACTAGGTTCAGGTGATGGCAGACTGGTACTTCCTGTACCCGATTGCATTCATCAGGAAAGGACAACACGTTCTAGCTGCCCGCTCCAAGAGTGCAGTTATGCTGGAGGTCAAACGCTGGGGAGGCCTCACTACAGACACTGGAGTTCCTTGGGAATTTAAGATCTGGAACGGTGGAGAAAAGTTTATGCAAAACCTATTTCCAGGAGTTGGAGTAGGAGAGGTTCGAAGTCACGTTGAAATCAACAGATATGGATTACTGCGACTCATCAACAGCACCCACCAGCTGGCAAATGGCACCATGAGAGACTGACTGAACTGAGAAACATGGTTTGCAAAATTGTGTTGTGCTTGACCTGCTCACAGCCTCTCAGGGAGGTGTTTGTAAAATCATTGGCCCAGCGTGCTGTACATTCGTTCCTGATGAAACAGGAACTGGAGGAACCATTTCTGATGCTCTATATGAGCTGGAGGATCTTAAAAAATATGTGGAGAGTGGAACACGCGGCTCATCCTTTTTTGATTTGTTTTCATGGCTCATGTCTGGTCCATGGTGGACTTTACTGTTAAAGCTCGTGACACCTGTTCTGATTTCTTTTGTTCTGTTCTGTCTTTTTACAAGTTGCATTATTCCTTGTCTACGAAGTGATGTTTAGAAACAGTTAACACAACTGTTTGTCAGCTATCAGCTAGCAAAGGCATCCTATGAGACAAATAGAGAGGACTTTTTTGAGATTCTGACGATTTTCTGAATGATGATGTTCTGTAATCAATAAACAGATTAATTCATTTTGAATGATTCCTACACCGAAGATGGAAAACAAGTGGTGTTGTGATGATGAAAAACTGCATTTGATTTGTGCTGTTTCTTTCTTTTGTTTTTATTCACTCATTATTATCTTATATTCATTTCTTGATTGTGTAATTTTTATGTTTAGATAAGGTATAAAAATACTGATACTTATGATCTTGCATTTATTGGTTCTATTTTATTTCTTTTCTTTTCTATGTTTGGCTTTTGACTGCAATTTATACACATGTAAAATGAAAACAGGGGGAATGATAGGGATTTTTGGTATTATCATTTTTTGTTGTTACTTTCAGTCTAAATGTTAGTCAGTTTAAAGTGTTCTCCTCTTTAAACTGTATGTGTGAACTGACCTGGAAAGTCACAGCTGCCTGTTATCTTCATGTGAAACAGTTTGACCGAGATTTGAACCGGGCTCAGATCATGGACAGATGTTAAATTGTTTTACGACCTTTGCTGTGTTTAGGTAAAATGGTTTTACGACCTCAGCTGTTTCCTCTGCTGTCTATCTTGCCTTTCCTCCCTCTTGATTTAATTTGAATAAAAAAGAAAAGCTGTATCTAAGATTGGCAGAACGCTCTGTAAACGGCTCGTAAGAGCAGCTCACTGTGTCTTCTCCTTCTGCAGATGCTTGGCTAAAAACTCATATACGTTGTCTGTGGTTCTCTTTCCATGTAGGTTTCAGAAATACCTACAGTTTCCATGTCATACTTGGCAACGAGCTGCAGTTAAAATACAACCAGCCAGAAAAACATCATTAACAGATTAATGAAGAAACTGGAGACATAAAATATCTGATGATAAATGATGGAGACGGGCCTGGAAGGAAACATGGAGGGAGAAAAACACCCGACTGAGTTTAAGATCCTGAGAAACTTTTAGAAAACTTTGAGTTTCTTTGTTGATCAAATGTTCTGGTTCTGCTGGTTTGGACTCTTTAACCCAGTTTGACTGGATCAGATGTTAGAATCAGTTCATCAAGTTTCTTTTACATTCAGGGAAATTAATTTTCTACATTTTATATTATTTGTTCATATTTCAGTTTTAACTGCATCCTGTTGGCTTCAGCTCATCTTTTATTCTTTATTCAGATTGAGGAGCTGCAGTTTGTCAGAGACCAGCTGGACGTCTCTGTTCTCAGCTCTGAAGTCCAACCCGACCCATCTGACAGAACTGGACCTGACCAGAACCAACCTGGAAGGTTCTGGACTGAAGGAGCTCTGTGGTTTTCTACAGACTGAAGGCTGCAGACTGGAAACATTGGAGTATGTAATTATATAATTATTGATATTTCAGTGAATAATTATCTATAATTGATCATAAATCAAAGTTCATTTCTTCTGATCTAATAAATATTTTCTGAGTTTGTTCCTGGATCCAGAGTTTAATTTAGTCCCTCTGAGTTGGACCTGCTGATCTGAGGTCAGAACAGGACAGCATTCGGACCCCCAGTGTGTAGAAATCCCCCTCAGGTCACGCAGGTCAAAGGTCATTCAACCCAGTCTAGAAAAGTGAATCCCTGGAATCTCACAGGAACAAATCAATAATCAATGATTGATGCTTCAACACTTAATCAGAACCTGGAATGATTTTACTGACTAAAATCCTCCAACACATCATGACCCAGTACCAGGTTCTGGTTCTGGTTCTGAAGTCAGCAGGTCTTTATTGAAGCAGCAGCTTGTTGGCTTTAATATTCATGAGAATCTTGAACTGGTTCTGTTGGACTGGTTCACCTGCATCCTGTTGGCTTCAGCTCATCTTTTATTCTTTATTCAGGTAGAGGAGCTGCAGGTTGTCAAAGATCAGCTGTGATTTCTGGCCTCAGCTCTGAAGTCCAACAGCCTCCGTCTGACATATCTGGACCTGGATGGAAACAACCTGAAGGGTTCAGATGTTCAGCAGCTGAAGGATCTTGTAGAGACTTTAAGGTAAGTAAATATTTGTAGTGAGTCCAGCTGCTGTCAGCATGTTGAGCTAAACCCAGTTAGCATCAGAGCAAAGCTCCAGTGTTCCCAGTAAAGCTGCAGCTTCTCAGTGGGAGGAGAATGGTTCAGGCTTCCTGATTGGACACAGAGACAGCAACCAGCCAATCAGAGCAGCAGCAGCTTCCTGTGTTTGCGTGTTGGTGTGAAGATGAGTGTTGTTGCTGTGTCCATGTCTCCAGGACCTCCAGCTGGACTCCAGCGTCCAGCCGTCCAGCATGTCTAGAGACAGTGGTCCTCATTCATCAAACTGTGGCAGCAGCAGATCTGATCTCAGATCTGCTTGTTCTCTCAGTTCAACAGGAAACAAGTGATCAGGTTCATCTTGGTCACAGCTCTGAGATCAGTCTGACTGCAGCCTGGAAACAGTCTACTGGATGTGCTGCGTCACTGACTGCTGCAGGAGAGAGGCTGGAAACACTCACTGATCTGATCCTTCTTCTCTCTGCAGGTTCTGATCTCTGTAAAGTAGAGAACGGTCTCTGTGTCCTGCTGATCCTCAGAGGTTGAAGCTGCAGCAGTTTGAGTCTAAAGAGACTCTGACTGGATCCTGATGATGACCTCTGACCTCCAAGATGTCTGTCATTTAGTGTCGTTTGTCTCTGTGGATCAATAAAGATCCGATTCAAACTGGGCTCCATTTAGAGGCTTCATGGAGTTTTGATCTGAACTGGATTCAACTGGAAAGTTGATCTTTTTTCTCTCTGGTTCATTTTCATCCTGGAACCAGAAATGGTCTGAGATGGAAACATGGGAATCATTTCAGTTCAGCTCTGAATCATGAAAGACATTCAAACCTCTTTTCTCTGCTGCTTCTTCTTCTGCTGACAGGAAAATGTTCCTCAAAGCTCCACAGATAAAAAGATGCTTTACTGGACACTGGACACTGCAGAGAAACTTCAGCTTCCATCACAGAAACCAGTTGAACCAGTTTAGAACTGTATGTCCCACAGAAACTCTGATTGTTTTTGTGTTTTACTTTTTTACTTCCTGGTTTGATGTTTTATTGATCAAATTAACGAGACATTTTACATGTAATACAGTTTTTTAAATAGTTAATATTTACTAACAAAGTTTAAACAAAGTTGTAAAACAAATTATGTGACTGCAGCCGATTACGTCACCGTCGGGTCGGGGGGCGGGGCCAATGGAAGCAGCTTTATCTACGTCATGCTGCTGTACCAGCCGATACCAATGCCCGCTAGCATCACAGCTAACATAATCATTTAGTAATACATTACGTGGGAGGTTCTGGGCTTTAATATCAACATTTGCTTTTATAAAAGTACTGTAAAAAATAGTCACTCAGATTTAAAGACTGTAAATCAATTTAATTCAAAAACAAGAGCGATCCAGAGAAGTCCTGTCAATTTTCACTTCCATGCTTGTTTGATATCTTGCTGACTAGAAAGATACCAAGCTGGCAAACTATTGCTTAATAAAATGTATAAATCCTGAATCACTAACAGATAAACTACAGAAATTAAGACTAAATTATAAAAGATATAACACTGTTCTGTTCACATTGTTACATTAGTGATTTGTAAAACTTGAGGGCAGAAGAGGAATTGATGTTTGAACTGAAATAAATATAAATCTGCTTCTGGTTTGTTCATTTGCAATAGAAATTAAAATAATTAATAAAAATAAATATATTCTTTGAGAGAACAAATCAGCTTCCAGTTCAAACCGAATACTTTAAAAATATATAGGAAAATGTGTATAAAACAGTGATTAAATAGTAGCTTCATAAATGTTTATATCTCAAATTAAGGTAGTAAATCAGAAAAAACCGAACCTGGGTTCTGTTTAACCACTGCAGCACTGCGTGTCGCCGCTGGGTGTCGCTCTATCTCCATTTTATTCCTGCCTGTCTAACGGAGCAGATTAAGATCAACCTGATTGATCTACAGGGAGTCAATCATTGGTTGGTTCTCATCCTGTTTGTTGTCCTTCATCTTCTGAAAACATCTGTATGGTTTTGGTTTTTATTAAACTGAAGAACATCGATTTGTTTCAGCCTCATCATGTTTACAACCTAAATATTTAATATTAAAAGTAGATATTTTTGTCCATATTAACCTTTTGAATTAAATATTTAGTTTATAACGCTGACATTTATAAATGTATGAAAAACATGGTGAAAATATGACCTTAAAAAAATGATCATAAATAAAAACATTATTTTTTATAATGTAATGATTTGTGGGCAGATTCAAGTTTTATTTTTACATTTACTCTTTTAATCAGTTAATATATTATTCCAGTGTCTTGTGATAAATAACTATGTGCTGAAGGTCAGTGTGAGGTCAGGGATGTCTGAGTCCAGGTGAAGGTTCGTTCCTAAAAGGTTATTTTGTGCTTCAGCTAGAAAACAGACGTTTCACCTGCAGCTAAAGAGGGAAGAGCTGAACAGAGTCTAGGGAAAAGTTATTGTTTGGTGGTTTGTTATTGTTATTGGTAATTAGTTATTGTATTTAGTCTCTGGATGATGTTCTGAGATCCCAAAGATATATCTTTGTATCCTTGTATTCAATAAATCATACTAATTTTACCTCACTGACTCTTTGTGCTGCTTTAATCCTTTGCATAATGATGTAGGGGAGATTTACTGATCTTAGTTTGGTGTTTCCTCCCGGTTCTTGTGAAGGATTTATGGATTTGCAGTCCTGATCACTGCAGATCCAACTCTGAGGGTCGACCCAATAAATCAGGAGAGCAGAAACCTGTTGCAGTTGAAACTGTCTAATTCTGCAGGTTGAGCTCACTAATGCAAGAGTGTTTGTATTTGAGGCGTCGTTCAACAGTAACTAAGTTAGTTTATAGAGATGGAAACATGCCTGTCCAGTATCCATCTAGACCAACAGATGAAATTGCTCATCTTAGATATTTTAAAGAACAGTCAGCAGGTCAGCCTCCATCCAGGGAAAGAACTAGTGATGGATCCAGGGCCGTTTAAGGTCACCATCTAGGCTCTGAGCGCAGGGAAGGTCCAGATGATGACCGACTGGTTTCCATGCTCCCCCTCAGCTTCCCATCTCTCCACATCACCCTGTTGCAAACCAGACAGAGTTAAATTCAGACCCTTCATGTTTGGAGATGTTTAAACTGCCTCTGATTATTGTAGCTGGGTTATTTTTGATCTTTTAAAGACTGAAATGACAATTTGTTTTGTCCTAATAGTGTTCAGGGTGTACATGAACTGCCTGTCAGAGATGATCACTCCTAACTCCTCCCTCATACCAAACCTGTTCCCACCTTCAGTTGTCATAGCAACGCTCAACGTTATCACCCCTCCCTTTGAGTTTCACAGAGTTTAGAAAAAAACCTCACTGTGTTTACTCATATTAATGTATGTTTATAATAAAGCAGACTAAAACATGACATTATTGTTAGTATTTACATGTTAAAGGTTAATAAAACAGGTTTAAAGCTATTTAAAGATTTTCTTTAGCTTGCAGAATAATGAGGGATTTATTTGTAGAAGTGATTTCCATAATGACATAAAACACTTTTAAAGAAACAAATGTTACATTTTGACTCTGCTGTAAGTTTCCTTTCTTTCTCCTGACTTTAAAAACAAAACAAGCAAACTCAAAGATTCATAAATACTTTAACTTCTTTCCTAGAAAGTTACTTCATAGAAATAACTAAAGGTGTGCATTGTTTCACCAATGTTGTGAAATAATGCACAATATTTGTTTTAAGAATGTAAAGAACATTTTAGAAACATGCATCATGGAAAGCTTTTCTGGCTCATCCCAATGTCACATCGTACCTTTTCGCAGTATTTACATTAATTATATTACTTCAAAACAGCTTCACCTAAAAAGCCTCAGCCTGTTTACATTAAGCACCAATTACAGAGAATGACCCTTAGTCTGCTGCTGCAGCTGTCGCTGAGTTTCAGTAGGACAACTGAAGCCTGAACAACATCCATAAGTGTTTCTAGAAAAGCAAAGAAGTCTGAGTCCGTCATTTTGCCAGCCTCCAGGTACGGACGGGGCACCGAGGAGCCGAGTAGAGCTGCCATTCTTAACGGCGTCTCTCATGAAGTGAGTGATGCCATGAGAGGGAATCCTGAAATGATTGGTTGTGAATTTAGTGAAACATCTCGTCCCTTATCTCATTAGGACTCAGGATGACAGAGAGGAGATGCAGGCCCAGCTGGTCAAACTTCAGCTGAACATGGCCAGACGGGTGGTTTCTGGAAAACATGAGAAAGTAAAGATGATGGTGGTGACAGAACCAGCTAATCCTCCTCATATCTATTCTAACTCATATATTGACAGGTCTGCTGGTTGGTGGCATGGATGAGGGGTAAGGTGGAGGAGGAGGGGTAGTGGGTGGACGAGAGGTCATGGAGGAAGGGTGGTGGGTGGACGAGAGGTCATGGAGGAAGGGGCAGATCACCAAGGGACAGCCTGATACGTCTGTGGCCCCAAACCAGCAGTTGTACCCATCAAAGGGGAAGCAGAAGATGTTTTGCTGCTCCTCATCCTCAGGCAGCACCCAGAGAGCAGTGTGCAGCAGGACAATGGGAAGAGAACTGGTAACAATGACCCCCACAGAGAGGCCATAATATCAGGGCCATGGCGGACCCCATGGTGTCCTTGAAGGTCAGTAATGATGACCTGGAGTTACCTATTAAACCTTCAACGTTACGCCTTTACCTGATGAACTGTCCAATCAAACCACCTCTGTAGCAGGCTTCTCTGGGGAAACAGACTCTGTCAGTGACTCGGCCCTTCATCACCCAAACTATTGAACATTATTTTGTTTGCTCTGCCACAGTGCCAGGTAATTTACTGGGACTAGACCTCATCACATTGGAAGCAGCCATCTTGTGCAGTGCTGATGGTTTGACAGTTTCTCTCCCAGATGGAAATGTTTTACCCTGTGGCTCTGTCAGAACTTTGGACAGTATTTTTCCAGCCTGTGGAGGCCCAGTATGCAGACATGTGATCAGAGACCATCCACCACGGGCATCCTCTCTGTCTACCTGAGGTGGAAACCCTGGGATCCTACCCTCCAGGTCTGCCACATGTCACCCTCTTCTATGGCAGCACAGATTACAGACGGATTGGTACCAGGAGAAACTCCAGGAGGAGCTGGTAGGTGAACCATGGTGTATTCTTTGACAGAACGTGTCTCTGAGGGTTGGCTGCAACTGCCTCACTACCAACTGAGCAACTGTAGCATGACGTCAGATGAAGCGTCTCCTGGGCCTTACAGCCTGAGTATGAAGTGAAAGAGCTGGGAGGAGCAGCTACATGTTATCCCAGCTTCACAAATTGTTTCCTTTGTCCAAAGCAGCTTCTAGTTTAATGCTTCCCCCCTAATCTCAGACGTTTCCAGTGTTAGTAAGATGTCATGATTGATGGCATCAAGGCTGTTTTCAGATCTACAAATAAACCAATTGCAAATTTCCTTTTAGAAAACTGTCTATGATTTCTTCTGTTAATGTCATTCAGCTTCATGCTGTAACTGCAGGGAGGCTTAATATATTTTTCTTCATAAATTGGCTTTAATTGAGCTCAGTTTGACAGAGAGACTTTAATATTGTAAGTTTGTTGTTTTAACTCGTTCATCAATATTTTATCTTCAACATATTTTTACAGTCTAAGCAAATGAAGATGAAAGAGGAAGCCAGATAAATCAGGTGTTTGGAAACTAAAGACTTTCTGTCTCAGAAGAAGCTCTGACTCCACCAGATCACCAACCAACTCTGAGGATGAACCTCCACATCGTCTTCATGGTGGAAGGAGTTTTTCTTACTGAGCAGCTGGTTACATTTATTGTTGACTATTATTTTCTACTTCTAACATAAACAGGCAAAGACACCCAGAAATGTTTTTCCACCCGAGGCATCCCGTCCCAATCATCATCAGTTCTGATGATGTCACGCACATGGCGAGTCCACAGCGTCTTAAAATTGTAATCTTACTTTTTTCTTTGCTGTTTTCTGTACTTTTTAAATACAAATGCTTTCTCTGTTTAATTGCTCTATTGTTCTTTTTGCAGGTTTCTGTAAAGTCCAGTGAACTGGAATGTTCTGTCGCTGATCCTCGCTGTTCTTAGGAAGGAGAAATGTTGTCTGCAGTAATATTGGAATACTGTGACATTGAATTAAAACAATGCTCTGTCCTTGGTGAAACAGTTTTCACATGTCCTGGTAAGTTTGGCCCCCACCTTCTTCAAATCAGACAAAATCGGTGTCAAACGTTTGTGCAGCCAAAATGGGGGCCAACTTCACTCTGGTTCTAGGTCATCAAATCACTACGTTGCCTGTAGGAATTGTTAATGTCCAGCAGGTGTCAGTATTGAGTGACAGTATCAACACAGAATCAACACAGTTTTGCTTTGGGTCGAAACGATACATGACGCCTCATCTACCCATCACTATCAGGTGGCATAAACGTGTGGAGAGGAAAAATATATTTTCACTTAAAGCAGAAACAAAGTCATGAATCAGAAAAGCTGTAGTGTTTTAATAAAACTGCAGATTAAGAGGAAATCCTCTAGAGGGTGCCACATCTCCGCTTAAAGACTGATTCCAATGGGAACATCTGGGAAAAACCAGGAAACAGTTCAAAGATAAAAAAAAACTTAATGAGTAAACACCCTGAGAATGAACTTTGCACCTGAGAATGAACTTTACACCTGCCTTTGTCTCCGACTGAAATCAAACTAACTCTGAACAAGGAGAACAGAGAGAGAACTGAGCAACTAGATGCTGAAACACAGACTGCTGCAGGAGGAAAAACAAGCAAATCAACGTGAAAGTAAGTTCAGAAAGTTTCTACAGGAGAGAAACTGACTTCTAGGTTTGACTTTCTGTCTGCTGTGGTTTCAGCTTCACTCTGAGACAAAATGGCTTCCAGATCAGACGATGATCTCTGCTGTCCGGTCTGTCTGGAAATATTTAAGGATCCGGTTCTTCTGTCATGTAGCCACAGCTTCTGTAAGGAGTGTCTGCAGAAATACTGGAGAGAGAAACCAGGAAGAGATTGTCCAGTTTGTAAAAGGAGATCTTCTAAAGATGAACCACCTTTAAGTCTGGCTCTGAAGAATCTGTGTGAGTCTTTCTTACAGCAGAGAAACCAAAAAGCTTCAGAGGATCTCTGCTCTCTGCATTCTGAGAAACTCAAACTCTTCTGTCTGAACCATCAGCTGCCAGTTTGTCTCGTCTGCAGAGATTCAGAAAAACACACCAACCACAGATTTAAACCCATCGATGAAGCTGCTCAGCAACACAAGAAGAAGCTTCAGGAAACTCTGGAGCCTTTAAAGGAGAAGCTGGAGCTCAGGAAGAAAGTTCAGGAGGAGTTTGATCAGACAGCAGAACACCTGAAGGTCCAGGCCCGACACACAGAGAGGCAGATTAGGGAGCAGTTTAAGCAGCTTCATCAGTTTCTAGCAGAGGAAGAGGAGGCCAGGCTGGCTGCACTGAGGGAGGAAGAGGAGCAGAAGAGAGGGATGATGAAGGAGAAGATGGAGGCTCTGAGCAGAGAGATAGCAGCTCTTTCAGACACAGTCAGAGCCACCGAGGAGGAGCTGAGAGCTGCAGACGTCTCATTCCTGCACAACTACAAGGCTGCAGGGGAAAGAATCCAGCGCTGCCCACTGCTGGAGGATCCACAGCTGCCCTCAGGAGCTCTGATAGACCAGGCCAAACATCTGGGCAACCTGGCCTTCAACATCTGGAGCAACATGGAGACCATGGTGACCTACACTCCTCTGGTTCTGGACCCAAACACGGCTGGTCCATGGCTCCATCTGTTTGATGATCTGACCAATGGGAGGAGAGGAGAGAAACAGCAGCTTCCTGATAATCCAGAGAGATTTGATTATTATTACTGGTCTGTTCTGAGTTCTGAGGGTTTTTACTCAGGGAACTACAGCTGGAAGGTTGATGTTGGAGACAGTGAATACTGGAGTCTTGGTGTATTAGCAAAGTCTGTTCAGAGGAAGAGAGGCATAAAGTCTGGATTGTTGTTTATATTTTTCTCTTCAGGTAAATATTATGCTCGTTCTCCTCCAGCTCCTCCCACTCGTCTCTCAGTCCAGAAGAATCTCCAGAGGATCAGAGTGAATCTGGACTGGGACAGAGGAAAACTGTCCTTCTCTGTTCTGGATACTAACACACACATACACACCTTCACACACACCTTCACTCACAAGATGTTTCCATTCTTCTCCACTGATAAAACATTAAAGATCGTACCGATGAAGATCTCAGTGATGAAGCAGCAGCTCTGATTATCTCAGCATGAAGAAAAAAGTCCAGATAAAAACTTATTGATCATATTTAAACTGTGAGTTTTAAAGAGGAAACTGGAGATGATCTGATCATCTGGAGATGATCAGATCATCTGGAGATGATCTGATCATCTTCTTCATCTCTGATCAGATTCAGATTCATCTCCAGGCTGATGGAAGCAGCAGGGCAGCGTTAATCTTTCTCATCTGACTCTTTAGTCTGAGTTCAGCTCTGATTCTGAAATCACTCAGAGTGAGAGGTCTTGTCTAATGATGTAATTTTTAAATATTAAATGATCTTCTGATCAGGACTTGAGTCAATTTTTTTACCAAATAGATTTTTACTCTTGAATCATTTGGATGGAAACTTTTTACTTTTATTTAAATGTTTCACTCTAACTGAAGTACAACTTTTGGCCATGAGTAATTATAATAACTGCTTAGGATAATATTAATAAAACTAATTTAGACCTTTATCCAAAATTTAAACAAGAATTTGAAGTAAAATAAACAGTAAATTGACTTTAATTTTCAAGTTAAACCACCTTCAAGTGTTTTACAGTGTAGTTGGTTTTATGGCTGGTTTGATGTTTTATTGATCAAATTAATGAGACATTTTACATGTAATTCAGTTTATTAAATTGTTAATATTTACTGACAAAGTTTAAACAATTATGTGACTGTAGCCGATGACGTCAGCGTCGGGTCGGGGGGCGGTGCCAATGGAAGCAGCTTTACGTCACGTTGCTGTTTCATACAATACCAACGCCCGCTAGCATCACAGCTAACATAATCATTTAGTAATACATTACGTGGGAGGTTCTGGGCTTTAATATCAACATTTGCTTTTATAACAGCACTATTAAAATAGTCACTCAGATGTAAAGGCTGTAAATCAATTTAATTCAAAAACAAGAGCGATCCAGAGAAGTCCTGTCAATTTTCACTTCTATGCTTGTTTGATATCTTGCTGACTAGAAAGATACCAAGCTGGCAAACTATTGCTTAATAAATGTATAAATCCTGAATCACTAACAGATAAACTACAGAAATTAAGACTAAATTATAAAAGATATAACACTGTTCTGTTCACATTGTTACATTAGTGATTTGTAAAACTTGAGGGCAGAAGAGGAATTGATGTTTGAACTGAAATAAATATAAATCTGCTTCTGGTTTGTTCATTTGCATGAGAAATTAAAATAATTAATAAAAATAAATATATTCTTTGAGAGAACAAATCAGCTTCCAGTTCAAACCGAATACTTTAAAAAATATATAGGAAAATGTGTATAAAACAGTGATTAAATAGTAGCTTCATAAATGTTTATATCTCAAATTAAGGTAGTAAATCAGATAAAACCGAACCTGGGTTCTGTTTAACCACTGCAGTACTGCGTGTCGCCGCTGGGTGTCGCTCTATCTCCATTTTATTCCTGCCTGTCTAACGGAGCAGATTAAGATCAACCTGATTGATCTACAGGGAGTCAATCATTGGTTGGTTCTCATCCTGTTTGTTGTCCTTCATCTTCTGAAAACATCTGTATGGTTTTGGTTTTTATTAAACTGAAGAACATCGATTTGTTTCAGCCTCATCATGTTCTGGTTGGTTTTTATTCTTCTAAATATCTAACAAATAAATACTTTTCATAAAGACACAAATGTAAATAGAATAGAAATTAAAACTGAGAATGAGAGATTCTAATGTTTTAATATTAATGGCAGTGAAGTGTTTGTATTGCTGTTGGAATCAGAAACAATCAAATATTTAATATTATTAATAAATATTTCAACAAGTTTTGCTTTAAATAATCCAAAACTTCACGTTTTTTTAAATTCTTTATCATGTGTCTGAAACTTAAACTCCAAACTTTTATTCTTCTTTTTGAAAGGAATTAAAGAAAGAATAAAGAAATAAAACTTTTACATATTTTATTGGTAAATTTAACATATTAAAACTTTGTAGCATATAAAACAGATTCATTCTGGACATTTTGCAAACATTTGTCATCTAAATATTCATGAATTAGCAGTGAAACCTGGGCTTGTATTTTAAACGATAATCTCAAATATTCTGGCCATAAAAGGAAATAAAGTAAAAACTTTAAAATAACTACAACCTTTGGCTTTCAGTGACATTAAACTTTAGTTAAGTTTAAATCCACATGCAGAATGACCTGCTTTAATGTCCACCAGGGGGCAGAGTTCTCCACAGAAACTGTGTTTCTATCACGCTTCATAGATTCCAACAGGGATGCTCAAAGTGGGGGTCGGGGGCCAATTGTGGCCCTCGAATGGACTTTGTTTGACCCCAGGCTGTGATTGTATAGTGATGCCAATTTGTCTATCAGATGGTCTGTCTAAGGGGAGTTTTAACTCCACTTTCTACTGGTTTCCAGTCCTGACTGGGTTTTTTCTCTTTGAGCTGCTGGACAGAACCAGAACTGGGCCTAGTTCTGGTTCTGGTTCAGAGCTGCAGCACCTCCTGATTTCAACCAGGAACTCTGATTTTCTCTGAGTTGTCATCTGTAACTCAGACAACCAGCTGAGTTTGCTCCCAGTTTTATAGTGGAGTCAAAGTGGTACCAGTAGGTTCTGAGTGTTTGTGGCCCGGCTGAGATATATGGGTTCTGGTTGGTGGATGGAAAATATTTCAATATGAAGTCAATAATTTATTGATCAGAGAGGATTTATCTGGGCTTTTATCAGTAGATTGAATCAGTCTGTGGTGACAGAGGACAGCTGATCATATTTCAATCAATTATTGATCAATGATCAGTGATTATGGTGACATAACAACACAGCGCCCCTACAGTATGTAAAAACATCCACAGCTGTTATTTAGACCTGAAGAGAGTTAAAACATCAAAACCTGTAAAAACTATTGGACCCGATTTACACACCCAGCAGGAAGTCAGCCATTTGGGTTCAAATGGCTGACTTCCTGCATAATTATGCTTTTCTTTAGGGGTCTGTGCTTGTGTGTTTTAAATAAGTACTTTTAGGGTATTCATAGTTCCCATTCCAACTGCATAAAATAAACTATTCATGAAATAAAGTCTGAAACATAACAAATCTTCATGTTTTCCAGGTAAAAGATGGCAGAGAAACAGGAAGAGGATTTTGGTAAGTGATCAGAAGCAGAGATGAAGAATCTTAAAGGAACAAACTGACCAATCACAGCCTGTGTTGCTGCCATGTGATGAAGCTCAGCCTCAGTGTCTTTATTGTTTTCATGCTTCCTGTTCAGTGAAGCTCTGGTGAAACTAAAAGGAACCGAAGTGAAGAACAGGCCAGCAGCTCTGATACTTCAGGAATATTTACTATATATACTGATTAACTTATCCAGTAATCACATAATTTATTAATAATATATGTCAGACATTCTGTGTCTTTTATTCCAACACTTGGTGTCAGATATGCTAAAGTTTAGAGATGGAGATGAAGAAAGAAAAGTGATGTAAATGTTAATCAGTCAATATTTTCATCACAATATTCACCAATAATATAATTTCCTTTTTTCCTAAAATAGTGCAGCTCCATATTTAGAAGGTGTTTCTTTTATTGTTCTTCCTGCATTGAGGAAAGAAAGTGATGAACCAGAAGCTTCATATGGTCTCATGTAGACAGAATCAGTGGTCGTCACTCAGATATGAGGCAGAAACACAACAGGTTTAGACCTGAGGAGCTGATCAACAGACTCTGAATCTCTGGATGGAGCAGCATGAATAGTTGATCTTCATCACGTTTTTCTCTCAGACATCAGTTTGAATTAATCATGTTTCTGATTTCTGCATGCAGAGAAAGTACTTTTCAAGGTTCTCAATGAGTTTGTGAAGAGAGTTTCTGAGGAAATCCTGAATCAGCTCCTTGATGGCCTTGAGGTAGATGGCATCTTTAAACGTTCAAAGAAAGAAGAAATTCTTCAAAAGAACCAAACCAGAGCAGACAAGGCCCGGGACACCATCGATGCTGTGATGAGAAAGGACAGAGGGCCAGTAGATTAATGATCAAACGTCTTCTCAACATAGATCCTACCCTGTCCAACCAGCTGAGTTTGTCCTCTGACTCCTCTGATTTAGGTTAGTCTCTTCACCAATCATGACTGCGTGGAAGTGAACTCATCCAACAGTGTCTAATTATAACAAAATAAATGGAGCATCATGGTTGCACTCCACCTGCTGGGCTGTAGGTCAGAAACTATAGAAAAATTTTCCTGTAGATTGGCAGGAGGAGACTCTTAGTGTGAAAACACATTGAATGTTCAGCATAATGTTTGTAGTCCAGTCAATTTATTAACAAGCAAAGCGGCACCATAAATCTCCATGACTTGAATGTTTCATGATTTGAATGTTTCATGTTTCTTCTGAATGAAATCCTCCTCATGGTCTATAATTTGAATGAGTTCTTTCTTTAAACATCCTGATATAGAAACAATCAAATTAAAATTCAATCAATTGAGTCTTCCTTTTTTCAAGTGTTTCATCTTGTGTTTTTATCTCTTTGTTCAGATTTTGATGATCGATGGCAACATGACCTCAAAGAGTCTCTTCTGGACACGTTCCAATCTATCTGTGAAGGCATTGCAATACGTGGAGAGAAAACCTCTCTGAATGATATTTACACAGAGCTCTACATCTTAGAAGGAGGAACTGCAGGGTTCAACCAGGACCATGAGGTCAGACAGATTGAAACAGCATCCAGTAATCTAGGAACAAAAATAAACCTGGAAGACTTCTTTAAACCCAACCCTGGTAGAAAGCAACGGATCAGAACAGTGGAAAAACACTGTTAACACAGAAGTTCACTCTGGACTGGGCTGAAGGCAGAACCAACCAGAACATCGACTTCATATTTCCATTCATTTTCAGAGAGCTGAATAACTTGAGAGAAGAAACTTTCAGCTTGGTGGAACTGATTCATCACTTCTTTGATCAAATTAAAGACACAGAAATCCGCAGCTTTAAAAAGTTTCAGGTTCTGTTCATCTTTGATGGTCTGGATGAAAGTCGACTTCCTCTGGACTTCAAGAAGAATCCTGTCCTGACTAACCCTTCAAAGTCCACCTCACTGGATGTTCTGCTGACAAACCTCATCACAGGAAAACCGCTTCCCTCTGCTCTCCTCTGGATAACCACATGACCTGCAGCAGCCAGTTTGATCCCAGATAAATCTATTGACAGGGCAATAGAGGTCAGAGGGTTCACTGACCCCCAGAAGGAGGAGTACATCAGGAAGAGATTCAGAGATGAAGAGGAGAAGGCCAGAAGGGTCATCTCCCACATCCAGAAATCAAAAAGTCTCCACATCATGTGCCACATCCCAGTATTCTGCTGGATCACTGCTAAATATCTGGAGGAAATGATGAAGACCAGAGAGGGAGGAGAGCTGCCCAAGACCCTGACTGAGATGTATATAGAGTTCCTGCTGCTTCAGTTCACAATCAAGGAGGAAAAGTATAAAGAAGGAGCTGAAGAAGCTCTAGAGAACAAGAAGCTGATTGAGTCTCTAGGTAGTCTGGTTTTAGATCAGCTGCTGAAGGGAAACTTGATCTTCTATGACAAAGACCTCAAACGGTGCGGCATGAACATCAAAGATGCTGCGTTGTTCTCAGGAGTTTTCACTCAGATGTTTAAAAAGGAGAGAGGAACGCGCAACATCTCCGTCTACTCCTTTGTTCATCTGAGCATCCGGGAGTTTCTGGCTGCCATCTACATGCTCCACTGCTTCACCAGCAGGAGGTCAGAGGTGATCAAGACGTTCCTGGGAGAAGAATACAAAGAAACATCTCTAGATGAGTTCATGAAGAAAGTCATGGAGAAATCCCTTAGCAGTAAAAATGGCCACCTGAACCTGTTTGTCCGCTTCCTTCATGGTCTCACTGTGGAGTCCAACCAGAGACTCTTAGAAGATCTGCTAGCTCAGACAGAGAACAGTCCAGAAACCATCCAGAGAATCATCACCAACCTGAAGAAGATGAACACTGATAGAATCTCTGCTGACAGAAGCATCAACATCTTCTTCTGTCTGGTGGAGATGAACGACGTCTCATTTTATCAGGAGATCCAACGGCTTTTGGATTCAGGGAAGGATCTGTCAGTGACTGATTGTTCAGCTCTGGCCTTCATGCTGCAGATGTCAGCGGTTCTGGATGAGTTGGACCTGGAGAAGTACAAGACATCAGATGGCAGACGACTGAGACTGGTTCCAGCTGTGAGGAACTGCAGAAAGGCTCGGTGAGTCCAGATGTTTTCATTGTGTGAATGCCGCCTCAGCACTATAATCCTCCTGTTTCTTCTTCTTCCTTCAAGTTGATTCTGGATGTTTTTTTACCTTTAACCACTTCCTTCATCCTCTTGATGATTTCAGCCATTCAAACATCTAAACATTTAGTTCATCCAGGACAGCTGCAGCTTCTGGTTTTTAGACATTTTGATCTTTTTAAAATATTTAACTTTTTATCAGTTTTCAGGTTGAAATGAATAGAAACCCTGAACTCTAGAAAATGTCTGTTTTCTCTAAGATCCAATGAGCCAGAGAGACTTTTTAAACTTTAAACTCTTCTTCACTCATTTAGCTGCTTCTCCATAATTCACCTTTTAGGATCTTTAACTGTTTTTTAAAAATAATTGTTTAGATTTGATGGAAAGTTGAACCATTAAAATAAACCATTGCATTAATTATAAACTGTGCGAAAAGTGTTGATCTTCTTCATCCCGTCATCATCCTCACCTCTTCCTCCTCCCACTACTTTCCTCTGAGTTTGTAATTAAGACCAAAATGTGGTGATTGTTGTCTGGTTCCAGAAAAAAGTCTTGGGTTTCTGTCAGATCCTCCCAAAGCTCTGAGAATCTGCTTCCAGAGCTGGAACCATTTTCCTCATCAGCTCTTTATCTGCAGCCTTTGTTGAAGCTGTTAGCTGTCCTCCATGAAGACCTGCAGAGACATGAGCTTCACCTCTTTAGACATCCCAGCCTCTTTAATTCCTGGAGATCTTTCACTGCTTCACCATGAAGTTGCTGCTGGACCCAAACGCTCCGTCTCCTCCAGGGGTTTTGCTCTTCAGCTCTTTAGGAGTTTATCAACAATTTCTTCTGACGTCCAAACCTTTGTTCCTCTGAGACGATGGACAGACCACTGCAGAGACATGAGCTTCACCTCTTTAGATATCCCAGCCTCTTTAGTTCCTGGAGAACTTTCACTACTTCACCCACAACTGGGAGCATCATGTGTCTGGTCTGCTCCCAGTTTCCTCTGTGGCATTGTGATGGACCGAGTTAAAACAGGAGGAGTCACAGGATATTAATTAGAAAAATAGGGTTTTTTATTTTAACCCAAAGATTATAAAAGGACAAAAAGATGAACTCAGCTCATAAAAGAGGTGAAAGAAACAAAACTGAACTCAGGCAAAAATGTAAAAAAACTGGCTGCACAAACATAACTGACCTAACAAAGAAATGACACACAGAGTTTATATACTGGCTGATCAGACCAATTAAGACACAACAGGGGTAATTAAACAGAAAACAATTACAAACACAAAAACAATAACAGTACAGCTAAGTTTGGCTAAACTAAAGACTCTCAAAATGAAATCAAAAATATTAAAGTTTAAATACTAATATTTACTTGAATACAAAACTTATCAAAACAAAGAAACTACAAATTTCCCCTGCCAGCAGGAACTAGTGGTGTAGTCCAATCAGCATTTAAGCCTGCTGAGCCCTGGCCTCCATCTTTTGTCTGGCCACTCCAAGGCTGGTAAGTACCGGCAAAACACAAGCAAAAGGTCAGTCTGAAGCAAACAAATGAACTTAAGTTGATACAAATACACATGCTAACTAAATGTGCGCGCCAACATAAAGAACAAATGTATCCAAATCAACTAATAAATGTTTTACTGAAACTAAAGAGTTTGAATGAAAAACAAATTGTGCATAAAAGTTACCGACTTCAAAGTGTGGCCATGGATTTGGCCATCCACAGGCATCATTTAATCATCTGCTGCTGGGAGCCGCGTTTCTATAGAATATGCTACTATTATTACTGATGAGGAGGATTCTAGATGCTGCAGCAGCAGATATGGGCTAAACAAACCCAGAGAGGCCAGAGGTCCACAGCAGGCTGGACTTCCTGCTCTGCTCACTTCATTTATAACTCACTTCCTGCTTGGTGGAAGATCTCAAGGAGCCAAACGGTCTAGTCAAAGTCTGTGAGCAGTTCCTCCTCCTCTCCATCATCTCCAGTAGTTTCCTTCATCCAGCTCAGTCAGCCTCTGCATCAGCTGCTGCAGCTCCTTTGAGGCTCTGATGCTGCAGAGAAACTGAACTTTCCTTCACAGATGATAGAAGATCTTCAACATCTGACTGAGCTGAAGGTCTGAGGACATGAAGCCTGGACCAGAACCAGAACCAGAACCTGGACTGTAGTCAGGAGCTGCACAGACTCTCTGTCGGGTCAAACTCAGGAAACTGAAGATCAGATGTTGATCAGATGATGACATCATGATGACATCACTGTTATCATATTTTACCTGTTTATGATCCAGATTGATTTCATTAGAACTGAATTTATTTCTTCTCTCATCACAGACTTGGTGGCTGTTCGATCCAAAAGGCTGAATGTGAAGTTTTAGCTTCAGCTCTGAAGTCCAACCAACATCTGACTGAAGTGGAAATAAATCTGATCTGGATATATGAAGGTGGAGATTCTGATATGAAGAATGTGTCTGAGATCCTGGAGAGTTCAGTCAGTAAAGTGAAGAATCTGAGGTTTGTTTTCTCTATTTATACAATAAAATTATTCATTGATACTTTAATCCTTAGTTTCATTAATATTTAGTTGTAATATTTTAAAACAACTTGTTTAAATGTCAGATTTTAATTTCAAACAGTTTGACCTTATAAATAAATACATTTCTTATTTCAGACTTTGAGATTATTGAACCTTTTCAGTTTTTAAAATGTTTCTGACTGATGAACAAACTGAGTAAAATAATCCAAATGAAGTTAATTAATGATGGATATGTTTCAGTTTGGTTGGTAAAGATTCAGATGGTTTTATTTCTGATTCTCATCTTTACATCCAGAATGAAATGTTGATCCTCCAGTCGAGCCACAAACACTGACCAGTTCAGATCACCATTAATGAAACATCTAAGAAGTGACTGATTGTAGAAAAGCAAATCTAGATGAGCTGAATGACAGTGAGGTTTGCAGCAGCAGGTTCCTCCCTCTGTCCTGAAGCTGTGGTTCTGTTGGGCCGGGTCAGAGAGGAACCGTCCTCTTCAGTCGGTTGGAGCCTCGTCTCTGTGATGAAGCTTCATCAGGTCTCGTCTCCTGAGGAAATAATGGCCTCCATTGATTTCAGCAGCTTTAAGAAGAACCCAAAGCCATTCATGGATAAACTGAGTGGTTCTGATCCGGTTACCAAGTCGGGTCTCCAGCTGATGATCAGAACCAGCAGAAATAGCTCAGCTCATCCAGGCTGCTGCTCAGAGAAAACTTTGAGTTTCTTTGTTGATCAAATGTTCTGGTTCTGCTGGTTTGGACTCTTTAACCCAGTTTGACTGGATCAGATGTTAGAATCAGTTCATCAAGTTTCTTTTACATTCAGGGAAATTAATTTTCTACATTTTATTATTTATTTGTTCATATTTCAGTTTTAACTGCATCCTGTTGGCTTGAGCTCATCTTTTATTCTTTATTCAGATTGGAGAGCTGCAGGTTGTCAGAGACCAGCTGCACGTCTTTGTTCTCAGCTCTGAAGTCCAACCCGACCCATCTGACATATCTGGACATGGACGGAACCAACCTGGAAGGTTCTGGACTGAAGGAGCTCTGTGGTTTTCTACAGACTGAAGGCTGCAGACTGGAAACATTGGAGTATGTAATTATATAATTATTGATATTTCAGTGAATAATTATCTATAATTGATCATAAATCAAAGTTCATTTCTTCTGATCTAATAAATATTTTCTGAGTTTGTTCCTGGATCCAGAGTTTAATTTAGTCCCTCTGAGTTGGACCTGCTGATCTGAGGTCAGAACAGGACAGCATTCGGACCCCCAGTGTGTAGAAATCCCCTCAGGTCAAGCAGGTCAAAGGTCATTCAACCCAGTCTAGAAAAGTGAATTCCTGGAATCTGACAGGAACAAATCAATAATCAATGATTGATGCTTCAACACTTTGATCAGAACCTGGAATGATTTTACTGACTAAAATCCTCCAACACATCATGACCCAGTACCAGGTTCTGGTTCTGGTTCTGGTTCTGAAGTCAGCAGGTCTTTATTGAAGCAGCAGCTTGTTGGCTTTAATATTCATGAGAATCTTTAACTGGTTCTGTTGGACTGGTTCACCTGCATCCTGTTGGCTTCAGCTCATCTTTTATTCTTTATTCAGGTTGAGGAGCTGCAGGTTTTCAAAGATCAGCTGTGATTTTCTGGCCTCAGCTCTGAAGTCCAACAGCCTCCGTCTGACAGAACTGGACCTGAGATTAAACAACCTGAAGGATTCAGATGTTCAGCAGCTGAAGGATCTTGTAAAGACTTTAGAGTAAGTAAATGTTTGTAGTGAGTCCAGCTGCTGTCAGCATATTGAGCTAAACCCAGTTAGCATCAGAGCAAAGCTCCAGTGTTCCCAGTAAAGCTGCAGCTTCTCAGTGGGAGGAGAATGGTTCAGGCTTCCTGATTGGACACAGAGACAGCAACCAGCCAATCAGAGCAGCAGCAGCTTGCTGTGTTCCTGTGTTGGTGTGAAGATGAGTGTTGTTGCTGTGTCCATGTCTCCAGGACGTCCAGCTGGACTCCAGCCGTCCAGCATGTCTAGAGACAGTGGTCCTCATTCATCAAACTGTGGCAGCAGCAGATCTGATCTCAGATCTGCTTGTTCTCTCAGTTCAACAGGAAACAACTGATCAGGTTCATCTTGGTCACAGCTCTGAGATCAGTCTGACTGCAGCCTGGAAACCGTCTACTGGATGTGCTGCGTCACTGACTGCTGCAGGAGAGAGCCTGGAAACACTCACTGATTTTTGATCTCTCTTTCCTTCTTCTCTCTGCAGGTGGGACGATTCTGACGATTCTGACTGATCTCTGTAAAGTAGAGAACGGTCTCTGTGTCCTGCTGATCCTCAGAGGTTGAAGCTGCAGCAGTTTGAGTCTAAAGAGACTCTGACTGGATCCTGATGATGACCTCTGTCATCATCAGGATCAGACATCAGACATCATTTAGTGTCTGATGTTGTTGTCTCTGTGGATCAATAAAGATCCGATTCAAACTGGGCTCCATTTAGAGCAGGGGTGTCAAACTCCAGTCCTGAAGGGCCGCTGTCCTGCAGTTTTTAGATGTGCCACAGGTACAAAACACCTGAATCAAATGGCTTAATTACCTCCTCAGTTCTCCAGAGCCTTGCTAATGACCTAATTATTCTATTCAGGTGTGGTGCAGGAGAGGCACTTCTAAAAGTTGCAGGACACCGGCCCTCGAGGACTGGAGTTTGACACCCCTGATTTAGAGGCTTCATGGAGTTTTGATCTGAACTGGATTCAACTGGAAAGTTGATCTTTTTTCTCTCTGGTTCATTTTCATCCTGGAACCAGAAATGGTCTGAGATGGAAACATGGGAATCATTTCAGTTCAGCTCTGAATCAGGAAAGACATTCAAACCTCTTTCTCTGCTGCTTCTTCTTCTGCTGACAGGAAAATGTTCCTCAAAGCTCCACAGATAAAAAGATGCTTTACTGGAAACTGCAGAGAAACTTCAGCTTCCATCACAGAAACCAGTTGAACCAGTTTAGAACTGGATGTCCCACAGAAACTCTGATTGTTTTTGTGTTTTACTTTTTTACTTCCTGGTTTGATGTTTTATTGATCAAATTAACGAGACATTTTACATGTAATACAGTTTTTTTAAATAGCTAATATTTACTAACAAAGTTTAAACAAAGTTGTAAAACAAATTATGTGACTGCAGCTGCGGATCACGTCATCGGGGCGGGGCCAATGGAAGCAGCTTTATCTACGTCACGCTGCTGTTTCAGACAATACCAATGCCCGCTAGCATCACAGCTAACATAATCATTTAGTAATACATTACGTGGAGGTTCTGGGCTTTAATATCAACATTTGCTTTTATAAAAGTACTATAAAAATAGTCACTTAGATTTAAAGACTGTAAATCAATTTAATTCAAAACAAGAGCGATCCAGAGAAGTCCTGTCAATTTTCACTTCCATGCTTGTTTGATATCTTGCTGACTAGAAAGATACCAAGTTGGCAAACTATTGCTTAATAAAATGTATAAATCCTGAATCACTAACAGATAAACTACAGAAATTAAGACTAAATTGTAACAGGTGGAACACCAGGGGTCGCTGCCTCCACATCTCGAGCGCCCATAAAAGGGAAGCTGTCGGGACTGGTGGCAGATTGTCAATCTCCTCTGTGTTGGACCAGGTGTGTTGGCCCACGCCTTCCACTGTTTGTCATCAGGTTTGTGTGTGCTTTTTATTGTAAAGACAAAACTCTTTTAATTTGATTTATATCAACTCAGTGTTTGGTGTTCTTTATATAGGGCCACACTACATGTTGTAATTTGACAAGTGCTTTACCTGGGCGTGTGGTTGATCGACGCTGCAGGTAGGCTTTGTTTAATTTTTAATTGAATTGCATGGTTATATTTCAAAGATTTAATAGGCGTTTTGGTAATTTTTGTTTCTTTGTTTTTTGCAGTTGTTGCTGCACCCTGCTGTTCCTTTTGATTTCCTTTTGATTTCCTTTTTCCATAGTTTTCATTTATTTTGTTTACTTATTGTTTTGCAAATATACATCCTCTTATTTTGTACTAATAAATATTGTCCTTTTTATATTGGTTGTTTTATTGCACCACAAGTGGTCGTAACATTTGGCGTTGTTTGGCAAACAATTGCGGGAAGTTATTTTTATTTTTAATTGTATGATTTAAGTTATTAAGGAACAGCAGGGGCAGCGGGGTGAAGTTCTCGCTGGTGACATAAGGCATCAACATGGACGTATCAAGTGGCGCTGAAGCCGGGGATGAGCGCGATAAGCAGGCCATGTCGCAGCGAATAAAGGATCTGGAACGCCAGCTGGCGACGTTGGCAGCAATGGACTCGGAAAGACTGTCAACGTCTTCAGGAGCTACAGAACCTGTAAGGCACAATCCTGTTATTTATGTGCAGCAGGATAAGAAACTGTCACTATTTTCTGGGAAACTGGATAGTGCAGAGTCACTGACTTTGGACGAATGGATTGAATTGATGAGAGACTATGTGCAAACAAGAGGAAACACAGAAAAAGAACGTGCGCAGATTATCTATGAACATCTAGAGGGCGCTGCTCGGACTGAAATTAAATTCTTACCAGCAGCTCAAAGGGAGAATGTGAAATGTATTTTTGATGTTCTTAGAGATGTTTATGGTTGTATGCATTCAGAATTTCACTTCAGCGTAGATTCTTTAACCGTAAACAATTTGAAGGAGAATCATTGATTGATTATTCTCATGCTCTTATGGACCTTATGGATCAGATAATAAAAAATGATGCACAAGCAGCCTTAAACTCCTCTACAGATCTACGTGACCAGTTCTGTGATGGTGTGAGAGAACAGGCTCTTAGAATGAGGCTAAGAGATCTGGTTCATGTTAATCCGGAATGGACGATTCGTGATGTTAGAGGAGAGGCCATTAGGTGGATGGCACAACATGAAAATCAGTCATCTAAACACAAATCTAATAATCCAATTCTTGACGAAAGTTTGTCTCCTGTGAAAGCTCAGTCTCTCGCACTTCTGAATATGGGGAATTGTTGACTTTGTTAAAAGCTCAGCAGGCCCAGTTAGAACTGGTCATGAAGGCTTTGGCCCCTCAAACTTTACCTCCCCTAGAACTCGCAATTTTCGTCCTAGACGCACTGCTGATGGAAAACCAATTTGTTTCAGATGCGAACAAGTGGGCATATTGCCAGAAATTGTACGGCTTTTGTTAGCACTGAGCCTAAACAAGCTATTCCTCCTAAGCAAACGGAAAACTAGAACCCGCCAGTGTGCAGAGCCAAACATTGGTGGGCAGTTTCATGGCTCTATTGACAATGAATCAAGTCCATGTAATTTAGTTGGTGAATGTCCACAGGGGGAGGTGGAATTTGCTGGGGTGAGGATAAATTGTTTGTTGGACAGCGGCTCTATGGTGACCACTGTAACAGAAAGTTTTTTAAAAACAATTTTCTCATTTGTCTGATAAAGAACTAAAGGACTGTGGTTGGTTGGGTTTAAAGGCAGCAAATGGGTTAAAGATTCCTTACCATGGCTATGTGGAGCTCGATGTTGTTGTGTTGGGGGTGTTGCTTCCTTGTCGAGGTGTATTAATAGTTGAGGATCCAACAGACAGCTACATGAGACAAAAGAAACTGAATGTACCTGGTGTTTTGGGGATGAATGTGTTTGAACCTCTTTACCACAGCTGTATAGGCTGTATGGCTCTGACCTTTGGGAAGCACCTGTACTCAAGTCAGCACCTCGGGATGGAGAAGAATGCTGAGATACTGCCAAATGATGGAAGTGATGGTCAGCTCCCCTGACCCTCATCAGGTCAGAGTGCAGGGTAGGAAACCTTTCTGTGTTCCAGCTGGTAGCCTCTGTCATGTGCCAGTGACATGCCCACAGATGCCGTTACACCAACCAATCGATTTGTTTGTTGAACCTCTGGGTCCTGAAGGGGGTAGCCTCCCGGAGGATTGTTGGTTTCACCTTCTTTAGTGAAGGCGGCAAAGGGTGGTGCCTTCATTCCCATTACTAATGTAGGAAAATCTGATGTGTGGTTAACACCTCGTAGAGTTGTGGCCACTGTTCAAACTGCTACTCTGTGACAGATGATTCTAAGATTCAGGTTTCTGTTGACTCTCACAGTTGTATGGCATTAATTGCTAGTCATGAAACTACTGTGTCTAACACAGACTTGAATTTGCCCGAGTTTGAAAACCTGCAGGGTAAAGAGAAACAACAGGCGAAGGAATTGTTGTTAAAATATAACAAAGTATTTGCCAGAGCGATCTGGATGTGGGTAGTACAAACTTAATAACCATGAGATCCCCCTGCTGGATGAAACACCAGTGCGACAACCTTATCGACGCATTGTCCCTTCTCAGTATGATTTAGTTCGCAATCATATTCAACAGCTACTACAAAGTCATGTTATTAGGGAAAGCAGCAGTCCATATGCTTCACCAATAGTTTTAGTTCAGAAGAAGGATGGAACGTTGCGCATGTGTGTGGACTATAGACAACTAAACTCTAAAACCAGAAAGGATGCATTCCTTTACCCAGAATTGATGAATCCTTGGATGCTCTGGCTGGGGCACAGTGGTTCACAACACTAGATTGGCAAGTGGGTATAGTCAGGTAGAGATGGCTGAGAAAGACAAGGAAAAAACAGCTTTTTGCACTCCATTTGGATTATTTGAGTTTATCGCATGCCTTTTGGATTGTGTAACGCAGCCCGTGCTTTGCCGCGTCTTGTGGAACGCTTGTTTGGAGATTGCCTGTACCAGTCATTACTACTGTACTTAGATGATGTAATTGTCTTTTCATCATCAGTGGAACAACATTGGAAAGATAAATCAGGTATTTTCCAGACTAGAAACCCAGGGGCTAAAGGTTAAGTTGTCAAAATGTCATTTTTTTCAGAAGAGGGTTAGATATTTGGGTCATGTGGTGTCAGAAGAGGGGTCTCTACTGACCCAGACAAGGTAGCGGCAGTACGTGACTGGAGGCAACCTGCTACTTTAGCTGAACTTCGTTCATTTTTGGGATTGCCAGTTACTATCGGAGGTTTATTGGTGGTTTTTCGAACATGGCTTCCCCTTTAAACCGTCTTGTTGCTAGAATGCTCCCTCCTGGAAAAAAAGGCAAAACCCCCAAGAAGCCCTTGGGTGGCTTCTGGGATGAGGAGTGTGAGCAGAGTTTTCACAAGCTCAAAGCTGCATTAATAACAACTCCTGTTCTTGCCTATGCAGACTTCCAGAAGCCATTTGTTTTGGAAGTAGATGCCAGCCATGCGGGGTTAGGAGCAGTACTTTCTCAAGATCATGGGGGTAGATTGCGCCCTATAGCGTTCGCTAGTCGCAGTCTGAAGCCCACCGAGCGGAATATGAATAACTACAGCTCCATGAAGTTGGAGCTTGTTGCGCTTAAGTGGGCTGTTACAGAAAAGTTCAGAGAGTATTTGCTGGGTAATAAATGCACAGTTTTTACAGATAATAATCCATTAAGTCATCTGGCTACAGCAAAGCTCGGAGCAACAGAGCAGAGATGGGTTTCGGAACTGGCAGCGTTCGATTTGACTTTGAAATATCGTCCTGGTTCTCAAAACGCCAATGCAGATGCATTGTCCCGTCAGCATACCACACATAGAGAAGCAGGGGCTGGCTCTGGTATATGTGAGGGGTTTGCTGGAGTACAGGAAGAGATCAGTGTCTTACCTGGTTTGTCAGGTGCTGACCTGTGTACATTGCAGCGTAAGGATCCCAACATCGTTCTTTTATGCAATTTTGGACGAGGGGTAGGATGCCTGATGCTAAAGAGAGGAATGACCTTGATAAAGTTACCCGGAAATTGGTTCGGCAGTGGAATCGGTTTAGGGAGCGAGAATCGATCCTTTATCGCTGTGTTCAGGTCTCTGATGGGTAGACAGAGGTTGAACAGGTGGTGTTACCTCAGTGTTTGCAGGAAGGTGTCCTCCGTTCGCTTCATGATGATCATGGCCATCAGGGGGTGGAGCGGACTTTGCAGCTAATTCGGTCCCGGTTTTATTGGCCCAATATGTACTCAGATGTAGAGCAGTGGTGTAAAAACTGTGAGAGATGTGTGGTGTCAAAGGCTGTGTTGCCCAAAGTTAAAACCTATATGGGAACAATTAAAGCATCTAGACCTAATGAGATTCTGGCAATAGATTTTACAGTTTTAGAACCTGCTACAGACGGCAGAGAAAATGTCCTTGTAATGACTGATGTTTTTTCAAAGTTTACACAGACTGTCCCCACAAAAGATCAGCGTGCCAGTACTGTTGCAGAGGCACTGGTGAAGCACTGGTTTCAACTTTTTGGGCCCCTGTCCGGATTCATTCTGATCAGGGGAGAAATTTTGAGAGTAAGTTGGTTCATCAGCTCTGCAAAGTTTATAAAATTGAGAAAAGCCACACCACTCCTTATCATCCTGAGGGGAATGGGCAGTGTGAGCGTTTTAATCGCACTTTACATGATTTGCTAAGAACTCTTTCACCTGAACAGAAACGCAGGTGGCCCCGGCACATTCCCCAAGTCACCTTTGCATATAATACAACTGTCCATCAATCCACTGGTATGACGCCTTACTTTTGATGTTTGGTAGAAAACCACAGTTGCCTGTGGATTTATTTGTGGGTGTGGGTGAGAGTGATGGAGGACCTGACCTGCCCTTGGAAGAGTGGGTTGAAGAGCACCAAAAATCACTCCATGCTGCCTATGAAATGGTGTGCCAAAAGGTAGAGAGTAGAAGGGCTCAGAGACATCAGGATGAGGATGTGGCGCCAGATTTTCTGGAAGGAGACTTGGTGTATGCGAGAAACCATTCAGTGAGGGGTCGCAGCAAAATTCAGGATTTTTATGATTCAACTCCCTATCAAGTGGTTCGTCCACCTTCTGAGCGAGGGGTAGTGTACTCTATAGCACCTGTGGGTCAGGAGGGGCCCCTCCGTCAGGTCCATAGGGTCGAGCTTAGAAGTGTCCCTGAAAATAGTGGGGGGGAAGGGTATCAGAGAAATGGTTTGGAAGATGTGCGGACAGATATTGAGGTGGGTGATGAACCAGTGGTGGATTTGCCTGAATCTGAGATTCAATCAGAGGCTGAGAATGATGTTATTCCTGTAGATGTAAATTCTGATGATCAGCCTCTTTCTGGCAAAAAGCCCGCACAGGAGATTGACACCGCCATCATCCCTGAGCCGAGGAGGTCAGCTCGGAAAACTGCTGGACAGCATTCCAACCCTTACAGGCTGCCCTGTCCTGTGCTAAAGAAATGATTCAGTTATTGGGCAATAGTTTTTTATGTACATCGTCGGGTCGCCGATGCATAATGATGGGGGGGAATGTAACAGGTGGAACCACCAGGGGTCGCTGCCTCCACATCTGAGCGCCCATAAAAGGGAAGCTGTCGGGACTGGTGGCAGATTGTCAATCTCCTCTGTGTTGGACCAGGTGTGTTGGCCCACGCCTTCCACTGTTTGTCATCAGGTTTGTGTGTGTTTTTTATTGTAAAGACAAAACTCTTTTAATTTGATTTATATCAACTCAGTGTTTGGTGTTCTTTATATAGGGTCACACTACATGTTGTAATTTGACAAGTGCTTTACCTGGGCGTGTGGTTGATCGACGCTGCAGGTAGGCTTTGTTTAATTTTTAATTGAATTGCATGGTTATATTTCAAAGATTTAATAGGCGTTTTGGTAATTTTGTTTCTTTGTTTTTTGCAGTTGTTGCTGCACCCTGCTGTTCCTTTTGATTTCCTTTGATTTCCTTTTCCATAGTTTTTCATTTATTTGTTTACTTATTGTTTTGCAAATATACATCCTCTTATTTTGTACTAATAAATATTGTCCTTTTTATATTGGTTGTTTTATTGCACCACAAGTGGTCGACTTGCACCACAAGTGGTCGATATAACACTGTTCTGTTCACATTGTTACATTAGTGATTTGTAAAACTTGAGGGCAGAAGAGGAATTGATGTTTGAAGTGAAATAAATATAAATCTGCTTCTGGTTTGTTCATTTGCATGAGAAATTAAAATAATTAATAAAAATAAATATATTCTTTGAGAGAACAAATCAGCTTCCAGTTCAATCCGAATACTTTAAAAAATATATAGGAAAATGTGTATAAAACCGTGATTAAATAGTAGCTTCATAAATGTTTATATCTCAAATTAAGGTAGTAAATCAGATAAAACCGAACCTGGGTTCTGTTTAACCACTGCAGTACTGCGTGTCGCCGCTTGGTGTCGCTCTATCTCCATTTTTTTCCTGCTAGTCTAACGGAGCAGATTAAGATCAACCTGATTGATCTACAGGGAGTCAATCATTGGTTGGTTCTCATCCTGTTTGTTGTCCTTCATCTTCTGAAAACATCGGTATGGTTTTGGTTTTTATTAAACTGAAGAACATCGATTTGTTTCAGCCTCATCATGTTCTGGTTGGTTTTATTCTTCTAAATATCTAACAAATAAATACTTTTCATAAAGACACAATTGTGAATAGAATAGAAATTAAAACTGAGAATGAGAGATTCTAATGTTTTAATATTAATGGCAGTGAAGTGTTTGTATTGGTGTTGGAATCAGAAACAAATATTTTAATATTATTAATAAATATTTCAACAAGTTTTGCTTTAAATAATCCAAAACATCACGTTTTTTAAAATTCTTTATCATGTGTCTGAAAGTTAAACTCCAAACTTTTATTCTTCTTTTGAAAGGAATTAAATAAAGAATAAATAAATAAAACTTTTACATATTTTTATTGGTAAATTTAACATATTAAAACTTTGTAGCATATAAAACAGATTCATTCTGGACATTTTGCAAACATTTGTCATCTAAATATTCATGAATTAGCAGTGAAACCTGGGCTTGTATTTAAACGATAATCTCAAGTTTTCTGGCCATAAAGAAAAATAAAGTAAAAACTTTAAAATAACTACAACCTTTTGCTTTCAGTGATATTAAACTTTAATTAAGTTTCAATCCACATGCAGAATGACCTGCTTTAATGTCCACCAGGGGGCAGAGTTCTCCACACAAACAGTGTTTCCATCACGCTTCACAGATTCCAACAGGGATGCTCAATGTGGGGTCGGGTGCCAATTGTGGCCCTCGGATGGACTTTGTTTGGCCCCAGGCTGTGATTGTATAGTGATGCCAATTTGTCTATCAGATGGTCTGTCTAAGGGGAGTTTTAACTCCACTTTCTACTGGTTTCCAGTCCTGACTGGGTTTTTTCTCTTTGAGCTGCTGGACAGAACCAGAACTGGGCCTGGTTCTGGTTCTGGTTCAGAGCTGCAGCTCCTGATTTCAAGCAGGAACTCTGATTTTCTCTGAGTTGTCATCTGTAACTCAGACAACCAGCTGAGTTTGCTCCCAGTTTTATAGTGGAGTCAAACTGGTACCAGTAGGTTCTGAGTGTTTGTGGCCCGGCTGAGATATATGGGTTCTGGTTGGTGGATGGAAAATATTTCAATAAGAAGTCAATAATTTATTGATCAGAGAGGATTTATCTGGGCTTTTATCAGTAGATTGAATCAGTCTGTGGTGACAGAGGACAGCTGATCATATTTCAATCAATTATTGATCAATAATCAGTGATTGTGGTGACATAACAACACAGCGCCCCCTAGAGTATTTAAAAACATCCATAGCTGTTATTTAGACCTGAACTGAGTTAAAACATCAAAACCTGTAAAAACTATTGGACCAGATTTACACACCCAGCAGGAAGTCGGCCATTTGGGTTCAAATGTTTTGTTTTATTTTTAATTTCTTTATATTTTTGACATTTGACCTTACAAGTAAAAAGTTTACTAAAACTCTGAGATTTGGTTGTGAAAGCTCAGATGTTTAAGTTTCTTTTATACCAAGAAAACTTTCCTCCACTCCAACCATCGCTCTATTTCTGAGTTTTTAAAATAATTTAGCAAATATTTGCATAATTATTGGTTCAGTCACAGTAATAATTTACTTTTAATAGTAACTGTTTAAATGTTTAATATTTTAATCACTGAAATCTTTCACTGATATTTCCAGCCTTCATTTCTCCATTAGTCTGAACTTGTTTTAATGAAACAAATCAAAGTTCCTTGTGAAGTAAATAAATCTACTTGTTGTTAAATCTTTATTTTGGTTCAGTGCTAAATGTCTGTGTTTATGTAATATAAATGAACTGAGAGTCTCTTCAGAATCACTGCAGCTTTTCCTCTTTGGGTTGGTGGCAGGATTTTGACCTTTGACTCAAATGGCTGCAGTGAGTCTTTTAGTTTTCTAGTAAAACTGTAGCAAATGTGTTAAGTTGTTGTTTAGGCATCTGGGAACCGAAGTTGGGCTTTTCAAGCCAGAATAGCAGAAAACTAGAGGAGCTTTCTGCAGCTGATGCTGCCACCTGGTGGCAGGAGCCACACATTACAGTCAGATGGCAAAAAGCAAGAGGTGAAGATGTTTACATCTCAACCTGAAGGAAATCAGACGAACAGTCAGGAACGTCATTTCTTGTAAAGAAAGATGTGATAAATGTATTTTTATACCACAGATGTTTTTTAATAGTTTGCTCTGACATTGTAGCTTTCATGATTACATAATTATGTTTTTCTTTAGGGGTCTGTGCTTGTGTGTTTTAAATAAGTACTTTTAGGGTATTTATAGTTCCCATTCCAACTGCATAAAATAAACTATTCATGAAATAAAGTCTGAAACATAACGAATCTTCATGTTTTCCAGGTAAAAGATGGCAGAGAAACAGGATTTTGGTAAGTGATCAGAAGCAGAAATGAAGAATCTTAAAGGAACAAACTGACCAATCACAGCCTGTGTTGCTGCCATGTGATGAAGCTCAGCCTCAGTGTCTTTGTTTTCATGCTTCCTGTTCAGTGAAGCTCTGGTGAAACTAAAAGGAACCGAAGTGAAGAACAGGCCAGCAGCTCTGATACTTCAGGTGTTAGGTATTTTCTGAAACCTACATGGAAAAAGAGAACCACAGACAACGTATATGAGTTTTTAGCCGACTTCTGCAGAAGGAGAAAAACTCTATCAATTGCTCCTCCGAGCCGTTCATAGAGCGTTCTGAAAACCTTCAGTTTGTTTGTCTCTTTTATTAGCAGGGGAGAGAAAGGTGTGAACAGGAATGGAGGGGGTGAAACCCACATCCTATCTTCACAGTAGGATGTGAATTCAGACAGACAGAGGGGAGACACAGAAACTAAATTAACACATAGGTTCTACAGCTCAGGACTTTCCCAGGAAGATCTAAGTCACCATCTGTACAAACATGCTTGATTAAGGAAGATTTAATTTTGTCTCCCAAGTTTCAACAAGTTTGAACACTAAACCTCTAAATAAAAACTAGTAACATAAAATTATAAATGTAAGAATGATAACAAACATAATAACTCTAACATCAGGAATATTACTATATATACTGATTAACTTATCCAGTAATCACATCATTTATTAATAATATATGTCAGACATTCTGTGTCTTTTATTCCAACACTTGGTGTCAGATATGCTAAAGTTTAGAGATGGAGATGAAGAAAGAAAAGTGATGAAAATGTTAATCAGTCAATATTTTCATCACAATATTTACCAATAATATAATTTCCTTTATTCCTAAAATAGTGCAGCTCCATATTTAGAAGGTGTTTCTTTTATTGTTCTTCCTGCATTGAGGAAAGAAAGTGATGAACGAAAAGCTTCATTTGGTCTCATGTAGACAGAATAAGTGGTCGTCACTCAGATATGAGGCAGAAACACAACAACAGGTTTAGACCTGAGCAGCTGATCAACAGACTCTGAATCTCTGGATGGAGCAGCATGAATAGTTGATCTTCATCACGTTTTCTCTTAGACATCAGTTTGAATTAATTATGTTTCTGATTTCTGCCTGCAGAGAAAATACTTTCAAGGTTCTCAATGAGTTTGTGAAGAGAGTTTCTGAGGAAATCCTGAATCAGCTCCTTGATGGCCTTGAGGTAGATGTCATCTTTGAAAGTTCAGAGAAAGAAGAAATTCTTCCAAAGAACCAAACCAGAGCAAACAAGGCCCGCGACACCATCGATGCGGTGATGAAGAAAGGACAGAGAGACAGTAGATTGATGATCAAACGTCTTCTCAACATAGATCCTACTCTGTCCAACCAGCTGAGTTTGTCCTCCGACTCCTCTGATTTAGTTAGTCCCTTCACCAATCATGACTGGGTGGAAGTGAACTCATCCAACAGTGACTAATTATAACAAAAATAAATGGAGCATTATGGTTGCACTCCACCTGCTGGGCTGTAGGTCAGAAAATATAGAAAAGTTTTCTTGTAGATTGGCAGGAGGCGACTCTTAGTGTGAAAACACATTGAATGTTCAGCATGATGTTTGTAGTCCAGTCAATTTATTAACAAGCAAAGCGGCACCATAAATCTCCATGACTTGAATGTTTCATGATTTGAATGTTTCATGTTTCTTCTGAATGAAATCTTCCTCATGGTCTATAATTTGATTGAGTTCTTTCTTTAAACATCCTGATATAGAAACAATCAAATTAAAATTCAATCAATTGAGTCTTCCTTTTTTCAAGTGTTTCATCTTGTGTTTTATCTCTTTGTTCAGATTTTGATCGATGTCAACATGACCAACATGAGTCTCTTCTGGACACGTTCCAATCTATCTGTGAAGGCATTGCAATACGTGGAGAGAAAACCTCTCTGAATATTTACACAGAGCTCTACATTTTAGAAGGAGGAACTGCAGGGGTCAACCAGGAACATGAGGTCAGACAGCTTGAAACAGCATCCATTAATCAAGGAACAAAAATAAACCTGGAAGACTTCTTTAAATCCAACCCTGGTAGAAAGCAACGGATCAGAACAGTGCTGGCCATGGGAGTAGCTGGCATTGGAAAAAACACTGTTAACACAGAAGTTCACTTTGGACTGGGCTGAAGGCAGAACCAACCAGAACATCGACTTCATATTTCCATTCACTTTCAGAGAGCTGAATAACTTGAGAGAAGAAACTTTCAGCTTGGTGGAACTGATTCATCACTTCTTTGATCAAATTAAAGACACAGAAATCCACAGCTTTAAAAAGTTTCAGGTTCTGTTCATCTTGATGGTCTGGATGAAAGTCGACTTCCTCTGGACTTCAAGAAGAATCCTGTCCACCTCACTGGATGTTCTGCTGACAAACCTCATCACAGGAAAACTGCTTCCCTCTGCTCTCCTCTGGATAACCACATGACCTGCAGCAGCCAGTTTGATCCCAGATAAATCTATTGACAGGGCCATAGAGGTCAGAGGGTTCACTGACCCCCAGAAGAAGGAGTACATCAGGAAGAGATTCAGAGATGAAGAGGAGAAGGCCAGCAGGGTCATCGCCCACATCCAGAAATCAAAAAGTCTCCACATCATGTGCTACATCCCAGTTTTCTGCTGGATCACTGCTAAAGTTCTGGAGGAAATGATGAAGACCAGAGAGGAGGAGAGCTGCCCAAGACCCTGACTGAGATGTATATAGTGTTCCTGCTGCTTCAGTTCACAATCAAGGAGGAAAGGTATAAAGAAGGAGCTGAAGAAGCTCTAGAGAACAAGAAGCTGATTGAGTCTCTAGGTAGTCTGGCTTTAGATCAGCTGCTGGAGGGAAACTTGATCTTCTATGATAAAGACCTCAAACGGTGCGGCATCAACATCAAAGATGCTGCGTTGTTCTCAGGAGTTTTCACTCAGATGTTTAAAAAGGAGAGAGGAACGCGCAACATCTCCGTCTGTTGGGTACCAGGTTGTGGGGTTAGATTGTTTTCCTTTCCAGCACCACCAATGACCCAGAAGAGGGTGCCAGTGGGTTGGATCTTGGCAGGAGGGTGTGCTGACAGGCTCTACATGACACACCTGATTGGCATCATCATCTCCCAGGAGGAGTATAAGAACAGTGGGCTTCCAACACTTCTCTGCCAGAGTGTTGCCTTTAGTGGTACATCAGCCCACTGAGTTATTTCTCAGAAACGTATTTCAAGTTGTTTCTCCTAGTAGCCTTTTGACCAGTCTCTTGTTACCTTTTTCCAGGACATCTACAAGGTCTCTGGGAAGCCTTCCCCCAAGGATTACCCCTTCCTGTGACTCCCCTCTAGTTGGAAGCCCTCCGCTGTTCCTCCGAGCCTCCTCAGATCCACCTGTCCGCCCTCCAACGCCATAATCACCGTCGGTCTACCGACGTCCTCTACACTACTCCCTCTCTTGGCACCCACTCCCCTCTGCTGGACTTTACCTGCTTACTTTGGTAAGCACAACTTTATCCTGTAGTCTAGTCATTTCCCACCATCTTTATACTCGCCATCTCCATTTTGCCTGCAGTCGCCCCAGAGAGATTCCTGGACCCACCTTCCTTCCAGTGGCAATCTATCTCCTTGTACATACTGTAAATAAATTATTGCACTTACTGATCTCTTCGTGTGTGTTCCTGCATGTGGGTTCGAAACCTTAAATCCACCATGACACCGTCTACTCCTTTCTTCATCTGAGCATCCGGGAGTTTCTGGCTGCCATCTACATGCTCCACTGCTTCACCAGCAGGAGGTCAGAGGTGACCAAGACGTTCCTGGAGAATACAAAGAAACATCTCTAGATTAGTTCATGAAGAAAGTCATGGAGAAATCCCTTAGCAGTAAAATGGCCACCTGGACCTGTTTGTCCGCTTCCTTCATGGTCTCACTGTGGAGTCCAACCAGAGACTCTTAGAAGATCTGCTGGCTCAAACAGAGAACAGTCCAGAAACCTTCCAGAGAATCATCACCAACCTGAAGGAGATGAACACTAACAGAATCTCTGCTGACAGAAGCATCAACATCTTCTACTGTCTGGTGGAGATGAACGACGTCTCATTTTATCAGGAGATCCAACGGCTGCTGGATTTAGGGAAAGAGCTCTCAGAGACTGACTGTTCAGCTCTGGCCTCATGCTGCAGATGTCAGAGGTTCTGGATGAGTTGGACCTGGAGAAGTACAAGACATCAGATGGTGGACGACTGAGACTGGCTTCAGCTGTGAGGAACTGCAGAAAGGCTTGGTGAGTCCAGATGTTTTCATTGTGTGAATGCTGCCTCAGCACTATTATCCTCCTGTTTCTTCTTCTTTCTTCAAGTTGATTCTGGAAGTTTTGACCTTTAACCACTTCCTTCATCCTCTGGATGATTTCAGCCATTCAAACATCTAAACATTCAGTTCATCCAGGACAGCTGCAGCTTCTGGTTTTTAGACATTTTGATCTTTTTAAAATATTTAACTTTATCAGTTTTCAGGTTGAAATGAATAGAAAACCCTGAACTCTAGAAAATGTTTGTTTTCTCTAAGATCCAATCAGCCAGAGAGATGTTTTAAACTTTAATCTCCTCTTCACTCATTGAGCTGCTGCTCCATAATTCCCCTTTAGTATCTCGACTGTTTTTATAAAATAATTGTTTAGATTTGATGGAAATTTGGACCATTAAAATAAACCATTGCATTAATTATAAACTTTGTGAACAGTGTTGATCTTCTTCATCCCATCATCATCCTCACCTCTTCCTCCTCCTACTAGTTACCTCTGAGTTGGAACTGAGACCAAAATATGGTGATTGTTGTCTGGTTCCAGAAAAAGTCCTGATTCTGTCAGATCCTCCCAAATCTCTGAGAATCTGCTTCCAGAGCTGGAACCATTTTCCTCATCAGCTCTTCATCTGACGCCTTTGTTGAAGCTGTTAGCTGTCCTCCATGAAGACCTGCAGAGACATGAGCTTCGCCTCTTTAGACATCCCAGCCTCTTTAGTTCCTGGAGAATTTTCACTGCTTCACCATGAAGATGCTGCTGGACCCAAACGCTCCGTCTCCTCCAAGGGTTTTGCTCTTCAGCTCTTTAGGAGTTTAGCAACAATTCTTCTGACATCCAAACCTCTGAGACGATGGACAGACCACTGCAGAGACATGAGCTTCACCTCTTTAGACATCCCAGCCTCTTCAGTTCCTGGAGAACTTTCACTGCTTCACCCACAACTGGGAGCATCATGTGTCTGGTCTGCTCCCAGTTTCCTCTGTGGCATTGTGATGGACCGAGTTGAAACTAAAGTGTTGTGTTTGAATGAAAAACAAATTGTGCATAAAAGTTACCGACTTCAAAGTGTGGCCATGGATTCTGCAATCACACACTCCCCCACTTCCTGATCTTCCTCTGGCATCGAGAAAGTAATCAGCAATGGTGTTGTCTTTGCCGGGATGTAGTGAACCTTAAACCGAAATGGCTGCATAGCAAGATACCATCTGGTGATTCTCCCATTCGTGTCCTTCATTCTTTCTAGCCATTGGAGGGCTCTGTGATCAGTCTGAAGTGTGAATTCTCTTCCTAGCAAATAAAATTTAAATGAATCAAGGGCCCATTTAATAGCCATGGCTTCCTTCTCCACAGTTGCGTATCGCCTCTCTCTTGGTAGCAGCTTGTGACTGATGTAGGCAACTGGATGTTGGTCCTCTGGTGGTCCCTGCAGAAGCACTGCCCCAAGGCCTCTTTCAGAAGCTTCAGTCTGCAACAAAAAGTCTTTTGCAAAATCCAGTGAATGCAAAACTGGATTCTTACTCCGAGATTCTTACTCACATGTCATGTTTCTCACATGACATGTGAGAAACATGTCATTTTTAAGAACATGTTTCTCACATGTCCTTAAAAATGTGAAACTTTTTCAGATTAATGAGAGAAAATTTCTGAGATGAATCTTAATTGCCTGTTTTTTTCTCGTAAATATTTGGCTTTTGGGGCTCAGAAATGTCCTTGTATGTAAAAAATAATAATAATTTGAGTTGTAAAAATCACATTTTCAGATTAAAATTTCTAGAAAAAACAATGAAATTTCTAACTTTTGTCAAAAATGTTCTACTTTCCAAACAGAAATTTTCTATTTTTTTCTGGAAAACTTGAGCTTAATCTTGAAATTTGAATTTTTCTCTCAAATTTTTGACTTTTGGTTATCAGAAAACTCATTTATTCTTGGAAATTTCTGAAGGTAATCTCAGATGTTGTTTTTCTGTCTACATTGTTTGCATTTTATCACTGTATCTTTAAAAACTGTAATGGAATCGTTTTTCGCATCACCAGTCATGTGACCGGATGTTACTACTGGCAGAAACAACAAAGACGACAAACAGGAAGTGCAATGAGTGTGACGCATCGTTGTTTTAATAACTTATTCACATGTGATTTTACTGTTACTTATTCAATGTAAACTCTGATATGCTTTTGTTTTGCATTTCCTTACATCCTGTGGGAACTATCCGCTGACTGTTTCATCTTTTTAACGGTTCTGTTTGCCGCCTGCAGGTCCAGAGGAACAAGAGTAAATACCTGCAGCAGGCGGAGGAGGAGGAAGAGGAGGAGGAAGGACGAGCCCTCAGCCTTTGTGAGAAACCGAGCTTCCCGCCGCTCCGCCTATGCCTTCTCGCACACGCCCGGCTACGCCAACCTCATCTCGAGCGGCCAGAGCATCCGGCGGCGCGCGACGGCGCACGGCGGCGCCCAGGAGAGGCGGTGGCGGCCGGAGGTCGTCTGATCGGATGTCTGATCGGACGTCTGATCGGACGGCCGAGCGGAGCGAAGCTGCAGCAGGAGGATTTTATTTCTGCGGATGAGCCAGACAGGAAGTGATGGAGGAATCCCTCCCGGCGGGCTTTGCTCCGAACTAATGACTCGAAAACACTCACCGAAGAGACGGCCACCGCTACCAGGGGTCAGAGGTCACCCGCGTGACTCACAATGTCGTTTAACTCAGGATTATTTTTAAATAGAGACTTATTTTAGCAAGATGGCCGCCAGCGACTGACGGAAGCGGTTAGCGTTAGCGGCGTAGCCTAGCATCCACTGAACGCTTGGAGGAAACCAGCAGCTGCGTCATTCTGCTGGTTCTGTCCGTTGATCCCAAACCGATCCTTCACCTGAACCTGCAGCATAAAATCTGATCTTATTACGTTTTATTCTAGTGGAGGTGGGATGTAAACTACTGTGAGGCATTTGGTAGAAAGTTTTCTGTCATGTAAAAAAGTGAATGTGCTGAACCAGTTTGTAATCATCTGGAGGAGCTTCTTCCTCCTGAAGTGACTTTAACCCGTTTCTCCTGATTGTCCTCTTTACCTCATGTTTTACAGCTTTTCTGTGAAATTCTTCAGGATTTTATTAAAATGAACTCTGATGCTTCTCTTAGTCTTTTATTTTTAACGTTCTAACTTTAATCACGTTGTTGTTGGAGGAAATGTGGATTCTGTCTCTGTGTCTCATGTTTACTTGGCTGAGATGTTCTGTTTTCCAGGTTTGTCCTCAGATTCTGGGACATTTTAATCCAAACGGACGTTTCAGGTTCCGACATCCTGGATCCTCCTCATGATGATGGAGACGTGAACTGTAAAAACTGACCATCTCTTGGCACAGACTTAGTGGGTTTCTCCTGGAGAGAGAATCAGTCTCCTGGCTAAATGTCCCCTAGGGACGTTTCAGCTACACACCTATTGGATCAACCAGAACCTCCACAATCAGGCCCAGCTGACATGCAATGTTACATTATCTGTTTAAAAGCAGCAGATCTTATGATTTCCTGCCCCTCATATTCATCAACATTTAAATCTCCAAACACCAGATAAACTGAGATTATTTCCACATGACACTTAAATCTCACATGTAAAATTATTGATACATCTTTAATATCATCAATATCATTTTGGTCTTTGAAACTCTCATCTATACAACATATTTACCAATAAGCAAAATTTTAACAGTTTTTTTTACTTGTTTATATTTGTATGTTTTGAACTCATCATTCAGTCCATTCCAGACATTTACTCCACACACCGATAAACAAAAACTGTTTTGGTTGTTCGAATACATTGTTTTATTTTTCATTTCCTTCTCCTCCTAAACTATAACCCTCCTCTCTGTCACTAAACATTTCCTGTATGTTGGGTGGAAGTTGCTGATTTCTGACCTTAAACATGAATTTTATAGTTTTAAATGTTACAAAGTCCCAGAATTTCAGTTTATTTGATTTAATAAATAACTGGTTTGTTTCCCAACATCCCACTTTATGTATCAGATAGATTTTTTGTGTGACGTATAAAAGCTGTACATTTGTTTTGTATGTATTTCCCGTCCATCCATCCACCCATCCCATCCCATCCCATCCCAAGTTGAATGTATTGTCCAGTAAAAATCTAATCCCATCAGAGCATCTACACTTTTGGCTAATTTAGATTTTATCTGTGGTTTCCAGCTAAGTTTATCATCTGACACCCAAAAATTGATTTCATGGACTTGTTGTAAATCAACACTATCAATAGTTACTTTAATTGCATTATTTTATTGTTTTTTACAGTTTCCGAATATCATTAGTGATAATTTATTGTTTCTGAACCATTGTTGTAGTTTTTTCATTTCCACCTCTGAGAGGTTTGAATGTTTTCTCCAGTACAGAAAATACTTGTATCATCTGCACATATAATGTATTTTATAAGGTTTGTTACTTTGACTATGCCATTTATTTACAAATTGAACAGTTCGGGTCCCAAAATGATCCCTGTGGAACCCCACATGTTTAGTAAATCGGATTGTTGTGAGATTAGTTTTCATTGTATATCTAGTGTAACAGTAGTTTGGTTTCCTGACCACTGGGGGAACACTAGAAAGATATACCGAAAACGAGTTTGAATAAGAAGCTGTTCATGCTGTTACCTCGCGCTCTAGCTAAATAAAGAAGTACGGCTTTCCAACCGACGATTGCTTCTCCTGTCTTCCCTCATATCATGACACTGATTTTGATTATCTAGTTCTATAAACTGTTTCCTTTGTCCAAAGTAGCTTCTAGTATAATGCTTCCCCCTAATCCCAGACATTTCCAGTGTTAGTAAGATGTCATGATTGATGGTATCAAAGGCTGTTTTCAGATCTACAAATAAACCAATTGCAAATTTCCTTTTATAAAACTGTCTATGATTTATTCTGTTAACGTCATTCAGCTTCATGGTGTAACTGCATGGAGGCTGTTTGTTACAACTTAATATAGTTTTCTTCATAAATTGGTTTTAATTGAGCTCAGTCTGACAGAGAGACTTTGATATTGTGAGGTTGTTGTTGTAACTCGTTCATCAATGATTTTATCTTCTTATGTTTGCAGTTTAAGGAAATGAAGATGAAAGAGGAAGCCAGAGAAATCAAGTGTTAGGAAACTGAAGACTTTCTGTCTCAGAAGAAGCTCTGACTCCACCAGATCACCAACCAGCTCTGAGGATTAACCTTCACATCGTCTTAATAAATTGTAATTTTAAATAATTAATCAAAAGGTTTACTTTATGACATTCAAAATTATTGCTTAACTTTTGATGAACGTCATTAGAAGGGGACATTTTAGTTTGAACAGCTACAAAAGGGAAATAATACCTAAGCTACATTTCTGTTGACATGAATTATTCAAACTGCAGGGGACAGTAGAGAGTAGTGGCCAGTAGTGGTGTTTTGGAGGTTAAATAAGTCCAGAGTAAAGAATAAAACTTTTATTTTCACGCTTCAACTTGGTTTCTGCCATGCTAACTCTTGCTGTTTAACATCATTATTTTTTTGTTAAATCTATTATAGCAGATGACACATTTAAATATGTCTTGGCATGTTTCCTAATAACATCATTAAGATTATTAACAGTTAATGATAAGTGTGAACCGGAAGTGATGGGCACCATCTTGGTGAACAAAGGGCAGGTAAACCAGGACAAACTTACAACCTCCTAAATATTCAACAGTTCTATTTCATGCCTACTTACCGCCAGATGCGGTGGTTAAAGCACTGAATGATCACTCTTGCGCATGTACATGTCGAGAATCTTATACCAACATGGTCACGTGTGACCCCTGGTGACACCGGTAAGTCTATATAGTCACGTGACAATGACAGCTCAGTCCCTTTCATCTTCTCGTATGCAGTTGAATAGGTGGTAAGAATTTGATTGTTGCTTGTCGCTGGTAGCCTCGAGACTACGGTCAGCGCTGAGAGGATTTTCTCGCCCTCCAGAGGCTGCGCAAACTCTTCATTGATACAACTTTGTTCTTTGATTGGTAAGTCGTTTTTCTCTCTTTAATCGACTGGAGCGGCAGCTTGTTCGCTTCCCGCGTCAATTTTCCTGTTGCTGTTGGTACGGCGTTAGCCAACTCCGTCCGGCTTGTTGCTTAGCCGTATCGGCTTGCATTTGTGGCAGCTGCGTTTGGATTGCCTTTAGTTAATTGTATTGCAGCCGTTTTCAGGATTGTTTTTTTTTATATTGTGCCGCTGTGTTGGCTTGTCTTGTATTATTAGCATAGCCGCTTCGGCTTCTTTTTGTTAACGTTGTGCAGCCGTGTTCGGCTTGCCTCATACAATATTGCAACTGTGCTACGGTGGTCGTAGTGCTCCTTGCAGCTTTTTTTCTGCTTGGAACCCCTGGTGGCGTTTTCTGCTCGACCGGGTTCCATAGTCCATTAGGCTAAGTGTTAAGAGTGGTGATTTCAGCTCGACTGACCTTGTCTTGTGAGCGTGAGATGCTGGATGTGCCGTGCTGCAGAGTCTGTTTGGCACCTCTCTAGTTGGAGGATGGGCATGATCTGTGTCCCTCTTGTTGGGGCCAGTTCACCTAAACGAGGCCTTGACTGATGTGGCCTGCCCTAATTGTTCTGCTCTGCCCTTGTCCCTGCGTACTGCTCATTTGGCTGACTTTCAAGGTGCCAGCCAGCCTGTGAAGCGTATGGCTCCTGAGGCTATGGAGCCTCCACGTCAGAGGACCAAGAAGAGCTCCAGGGATTCAGAGGGCCTATCTGGGCAGGTGGCCCATCTTACTTCTGAGTTGGAGCAGATGAAAGCACTGCTCAAGTCTCTTAGAGACGTTGGTGGCTCTGTTCTCACTGGAGACCCAGACCCAGGGCAAAGCATGGGCAGGGCTCTCCGTTTTAGACGATGATACTATAGCCCTGGCAGCGTCTGGTACTGATTTTCAAGATCCGTTTCAATCTGGCTCGTATATGTCAACAGCTAGTTTGCGTATCTCTTCCTTCTCTCAGTCAGAAGAGGTTGATTCGATAGTGGGCACTTTGAGACTTGGGTGATTTGGGTCACTGTAGATCCATGATTGTGTTACATTTGTGCCAGATTATGGAATACTGGTGGTCGCCCATGGCGAGCGGGGACCATAAGGTAGTTTTTTTCCTGGAAATAACACAAATCAATGACCAATTGTGTATAATCAATGTATAGGAATTATTATATTAATTAAGTTACTCAGAAACAATGTTTACCCCCACTATTCATTATTTCACTTTAAGTGACTTTTATCTATATTTCTAAAGGTTTATATACAGAGTTGTACTCTCGGGAAGCTATGTAAACTTAGTATAGCAATTAACAAAACAACTGGTAAGGTTAATTAGGATTCCGCTTGAAAGCGGAATAGTGTGGATTATGTAAGAGTGGAATACTATTTAAGGAGTTGTTTTTGCAAAAGGATTTTGGCGCCTCTCTTGGTCAACCTGACTGACCCCTTTCCTTCCATTTGCGTGCAAAGCACAAATGGAACCAAAACTGATTTGGAAAGAATCCTTTCTGGACAAGATAAGATTAACAATCTGAGATAAATTGGTCTATTTGGCAATTCTGAGCAGATGTTGAGTTCATGAGGTCCCAATATTTTAAAGGTCGTCCAATACACACTCGGCATAAGGCGTGTTAGATTATTATGTTTGTTATCATTCTTACAGTTGTAATTTTACTTGTTTTATTTAGATGTTTAGTGTTCAAATTTGTTGAAACTTTTGTTCAGAGAAGAAACAGAGAAACATCAGCTGTTCATCATGTTGTTTGATTCCAGTTCATCAGTAATCTAATAATCCTGTAGATTAACTTTCCAAAGGAAGAGAGATTAAACTTTGAGTTTAAATCAGAAGTCAACATTTTCTCCAAACATCAGAGAGAAGAAACAAGCAGAAAAGTTCCTGAAGACAAAGTTCAAGTAGGAAACAAAGCAAACTTACAGTTTGTTCAAACGATCCAAAGAGATGAAGAAGAACATCAGAACAACAGACTGGGGTCACGACCCGGTTGGATGGTAGGACAGAGCCCAAAGAACCTGGGCCTGGGTTGATCCGGGATCCACCCGGATCAACATGATCACATCGGCTTCTGGACGAGACGACATCAACGAAATCATGACACAAAAATACTTCCATACACTTTAAAAGTGACCTGAAAATGTTTGGGTCGGTCTGTGGGTAGACCCAATCGTGCACCGTTAAGAACCTGGGCCCAAAGTCTGTCTTCAGAAGAAGATGTTGAACCACCCATGCTGGGTGGTTTAGTCTTTCCTGATCCTTCGAGTGATCTATATTGTCCGCGGTCGTTTTGTTTTGGGAACAGTCCCTCCCAAAACAGCTTGGAAGCTGTGACGTTCCCTGAAACCTCTCCAGCTGGGTCGGTTTGATCAGTTCGACTCTCTGCAGTCTGTTTTGTAAAGTCTCTGTAGACTCAGGATCTGCGCCTGTTCTACACAAACGTTCCAGCCGGGTAAGCTTGTGGTTTGGGACGGGACGGAAGTCCATCCAGAACCAATCTCTCTCATCCTCCCCAACCAGGTCAGCTTGTGGTTTGGGACGGGATGGAAGTCCATCCAGAACCAATCTTTCTCATCCTCCCCAGCTGGGTCAGGTTGTACTTCGGGACAGGATGGAAATCGTCCAAGAACAAATCTCTATCTTCATCCCCAGCCGGGTCAGGTTGTACTTTGGGACGGGATGGAAGTCCGTCCAGAACCAATCTCTCTCGTTGTCGTCCTGAGTGGTCCTTTCGTCCGATTCGTCTCCGCTCCTTTCGTCCGATTCGTCTCCTGGGAAGAAATGATCAAAACCTTCCTCATTCCTTTTGTCACCAGATATCCGACGCCTAAGCCGAGTGATAAAACTAAAGGGTATGGCATCTTCAAAAATAAAAATACTCACTAGACAGAAACTAATCTTAGAGAAGCGTTTGGATAAAAACAGTCTCCGCGCTACCCGAGTGCCAATAACGTTACGGTGTTTAATACTGATTGGCCACTCAGGAGATGGAAACTGAAACTTTCAATGTCTGCTGGAAAAAAGAATAAATTGTGACCAAAGGCAGCGCAAACCCGACCGGAGGCTCATCTGATGAGATCCGTCGCTCTGCCATAGATACAGCTGTGAATCTGGCGACGCAGGTTGGAGGAAACGCTTTAATGACATGACTCACATTAATGCCCGATAGATGAACACGCACATGCGCTGACCTGATAACAGGTTTTGTTCTTTGGTTTCAATGTAGAGTATTTATTTATGCTGTGCAATAACTGTAAAAAATAAAGTAACTACTTCACGGACTTCGCTTATCACGAGTTATTTTCAGAACGCAACCTCCAAGAAAACAAAGGTTCGCTGTAAATGTAGTGTTTACTTAATTTTCTTCTTCAGCAGAAGTTTTGTCAAAAAAGCGTAACAGGCTTAATTTCAAAGGTTGTAAAACCTATTTTTTAATAAAAATGTGTGGGGAAAAACAGTCCATGCATCCTCATTCCAAACACATTCACTTAATTGTCACTTTATGGTACATGTTCACATTCCTTATTGACTGTATATCAATATATTTTAAATGTAACTGAAGATATGACATAATACAACATATAATGTTCAATAAAATACAGACTTAAATCTTATTGTATAGACTTGGTCATCAATCACTACGTTGCCTGTAGGAATTTTTAATGTCCAGCAGGTGTCAGTATTGAGTGACACAGTATCGACACAGTATCAATACAGTGTTGCAATGAGTCGAAACGCCTCATGACGCCTCATTTACCCATCACTACTGTCATGCAATCATCTAACTCAGTTGTTCTGGAACAGAGACACAAATAAGCACGTCCCTAACACATCATAATAAAAAATGAAAACAAGTGATTACTATCACAATAATTTAAAACCCACCTGGAGCAGCCAGCCTTATACTCCTTGTCCAAATCTTGTCAAATCTCACAAAATCTCACAGGATTTCATACTTAGGCCTGGTGTGGTGGGCAGGATGAAATAATGCAAAATGAGACATGACCTCAATTATTAAAAATATCCGTTTTGCCCCAAAATAACCAGGATTACTATAGGCACAAACAATGACCTTATTTTTCAGTAAACACATTTGAGATCAAAGTAATATTGAAAAACTTACCATAAAACTGCTCAGAGGAGAATTCAATTCAGAAGCCGGTTGCAAACAAACCAGCAGCAAAGTGGCTGTTTGATTGGGACAAACCACTAGTGTAAAAAGGGGGAGTCGGATTGAACAACTCCTAGTAGAGACTTGGAGATGTTTTTGTGTCAAAACATTATGCACAGTCAGTAATATATTTACAGACAAGTAGAAAATGTACATAAGGAATCACAACCCAATGTTCTCAACATTTAGTGCATAATTCGAAACATGATTAACCCCCACTTAGTAATAAATGTTCTGACCCAGAGCTCAAGGATGGGGAGGGAAGAGGGGATGAGAGGGGGTAAGAGGGGAAGGCTGGGAGGAGCAAGTGGGTGTGGGGAGTTTTGGGAGGGAGTAGGGGGAGATGAGAAGGTGATGAGGGGTGCAACGAACTGCACAGATTGCACAGAATGGTAAATCAACATTGAATTATAGTCAAAAAGTTTGGTTTTTGGTTGAGGTCAAGAAATGATGGTGGATCAACCATCAAACAACCATCCACCTCTAACCAAGTAACCAATGTTGAAACTGTGTCATTGAATTAATGTTGTTTTGTTGTTGAAATCTAATGAATGAAACGCCGAGGTCTGATCAACGTCTGATCAATGTTGAATCAATGTCAGCTGTTTTGCCTTTCCCCTCCTCTCCTCCTCATCAGATCTCTAGGTGAGAGCATTTTATTACTTAGTGGGGGTTATCACATTGTAAATAGTGGATAGTGGGTGATGATTCATTTCTGCACATTTTCTTACTTGTTCATAAAATTCCTACTGACTGTGATATTTTGACACAAAAACATCTACAACTTACTACAAGGAGTGGAGCGGTCCACGCCTGCTATTTACATGAGTGGGATGGCCCAAACACACAGCTGCTTTGCTGTTGGCTTGTTGGCAAAACATGTTAATTCAATGTTTAATTGGCATCAGGTGCAATCTGGGTACAGAACAGAATCGTACCACATAGTGCTTAAGTTAAAACGTGATTAACCCTCACCTGTGGTTGGTTAAGCACAACCCACAATGGAGACCTTAGTCCTTAACGCAGCTGTCGCAGGTTCGATTCCTGGCCTTGGCAACCTTTGCTGCATGTCTTCCCCCTTTTCTCATTACCCACTTTCTTGTCAATTAACTATCAAATAAAGGCCACTAGAGACTAAAAGCATCTTTAGCAAAATAAAATGTGAAAATTTGAAACCCTCACCTAAAATTAAAATTGTTTCACCCAAAGCCCAAAGAGGAGGGAGGAGAATGGAAAGGGGGAGGAGATTGAGGGGTAGATGGGGCCAGGTGAGGAAGTGGGAAGGGTGTGTGTGTAGAGGGTGTGAAAAACAGCGTACATTGATTGAACATTTAGATCACGAGTTCTTCCCAAACCTTGTCCTCAAGGCAAACTGACCTGCATGTTTTCATTTCAGCAAAACCCTGTTAAACAGACATCAATTAAAATCATGTCAACCTACCCAGCTTCTGTCATTGACCTCAATCATAAATTCAACCTTTGTGATCATAATTCAACATTGAATTAACAATTTTTGCAAACAAGCAAACAGCGAGTTTGGACCATCCCACTCATAAATGGTAGGGGTGGACCGCTTCACTGCTCATACTAAGTTGTAGATCTTTTCGTGTCAATATATCACACACTAACAATAAGAATTTTTATTTCAAGTAAAAAAGTCTACAGAAAGTAAACACCACTCACTATCCTCTACAGTGTTAAAAAAATGTGATAACCCCCGCTCAGTAATAAAATGCTCTCACCCAGAGCTCTGGTGAGGAGGAGGGGAAGAAGGTGTGTGGCAAAACAGCTGACATTGATTCAACATTGATCAGACATTGATCAGACTTCGGCATATCAGTCATCAGATTTCAACCACAAAACAACATTGATTCATTGACACAGTTTCAACGGTTTGATTGGATGGTTGTTTGATGGTTGTTCCACCATCATTTGTCGACTTCAACCAAAAAGGAACGATTCTAACTATTTTCAACGTTGATTTAACATCGTGTGCTATCTGGATAGAGCCCAGCTGAGACAATCTGAGTATTTGCTAAAGGAGTCTGTCTCCGCCTTGTCAGATTTAATTTCTTTAAATGATGTGGTTAGAGAACCATTCACAAGGTTAAAGAGTGAGAAAAGGACACAGAGTCATAAACTCAAAATGATTCAAGATCTAATTATTATGACAGGAGAAAAAAACCTCAACCACAATGACAGGAATGTGAAATCTGGACAACTGACATTTATCCAAGTTTTAATAACTGGAGCTTCTTAATTATTCATCTCAAAATGACTTGATGAATCAAAGTATCAACACCAAATCACTGATTTAAAACCTGTAAAACAACTCTTCCATATTTACACTGACAACTGCACAAGGTTAAATACCAACAGGAGGAGGAGGAGCACACACCCTGGTTAGAGACCAAGCGGTGCATTGCGTCCTCTCCTGCACCGCCACTACCAGGTCAAACCCTGCAGCTCTTTATGCTGGACAGATCATGTGTCTGGAGGAATCCAGTGTATGAGCTGCAGATCCAAACCTTAAAGAGGCTCATTTAGCTGTAGCATCTTGCTAAAGTCTAAAGACGGCAGATATCTTAGCTGCGACGGTAAATAACTTCTATGTTATTTTGTCAATCAGCTCAAGGACACAAAGTCCTCCGTCACATCAGTCCGAGGCAGACAGACAGAAAGACGGAGCACGGCAGGAGATCAAAGTATATTTAGCAGGTTGTAATAATCCAACCCCTACTGCATGTAATCCTAGTAGTTCCTCTGCAGCAAGTTCAAACGTCTTGTGACTTGAAAATATTGTAAGCAGCTCAACTTTCTCAGCTGATTTTGGCTCACCCCCAAATACAACCTGCAGCTCTAAGCTTACAGCTCGTTCAAGGGGCTGGAAACCATTCATGCATGACATTAGAGTTAGAAACCAGGTAGGAGGTTCACGCAGTAGGTTGCCTTTATTTCTCATATTCTGGCAAAGATCTTGGAGTCAGGGAATGAAATTCACGTGAGGGGCAAAACAAAAAAAAAAAAAAAAGAAAAGAATGGGCCAAAAATAACAGTGCATGACGGATTCCCCTGGTAAAACTGGTAAAAAAAATACTTTCTGTAATATTTACTGTTTTCCAGTTTTCAGCTGCAGTAATAAAAATGGCATTCAATTTAAATCAAAACATTTCTGATTCTGATCCAGTTGTTGTGAAAACAGGACAAACTTTCCTCAACACCAAACATCATTTTCACCTCCAGAGTCTGAAACTGACAGAAAAACAGCAAACAGAAGGAAACTGAACATGAAATGTGTTAATTTGAGTTTCATAGATAGTGGAGACCCTGGAAGAGTTTTATGAGAGGAAAAATATATTTTCACTTAAAGCAGGAACAAAGTCATGAATCAGAAAAAGCTGTAGTTTTTTAATAAAACTGCAGATTAAGATTAAATCCTCTAGAGGGCGCCACATCTCCGCCTCAAGACTGATTCAAAGAGGAACATCAAGAAAAACAGGAAACAGTTCAGAGAGAAAAACTCATTGAATAAACACCCTGAGGATGAACTCTGACTCCTGCCTTCGTCTCCGACTGAAATCAAACTAACTCTGAACAAGGAGAACAGAGAGAGAACTGAGCAACTAGACGCTGAAACACAGACTGCTGCAGGAGGAAAAACAAGCAAATCAAAGTGAAAGTAAGTTCAGAAAGTTTCTACAGGATAGAAACTGACTTCCTGGCTTGACTTTCTGTCTGCTGTGTTTTCAGCTTCACTCTGAGACAAAATGGCTTCCAGATCAGACGATGATCTCTGCTGTCCGGTCTGTCTGGAAATATTTAAGGATCCGGTTCTTCTGTCATGTAGCCACAGCTTCTGTAAGGAATGTCTGCAGAAATACTGGAGAGAGAAACCAGGAAGAGATTGTCCAGTTTGTAAGGCGATATCATTCATCAAAGATCCTCCCTGTAATCTGGCTCTGAAGAATCTGTGTGAGTCTTTCCTACAGCAGAGAAACCAAACAGCTTCAGAGGGTCTCTGCTCTCTGCACTCTGAGAAACTCAAACTCTTCTGTCTGGACCATCAGCAGCCAGTTTGTCTCGTCTGCAGTCATTCATATTTACACACCAACCACAGATTCAGACCCATCGATGAAGCTGCTCAGCAACACAAGAAGAAGCTTCAGGAAACTCTGGAGCCTTTAAAGGAGAAGCTGGAGCTCAGGAAGAAAGTTCAGGAGGAGTTTGATCAGACAGCAGAACACCTGAAGGTCCAGGCCTGACACACAGAGAGGCAGATTAGGGAGCAGTTTAAGCAGCTTCATCAGTTTCTAGCAGAGGAAGAGGAGGCCAGGCTGGCTGCACTGAGGGAGGAAGAGGAGCAGAAGAGAGGGATGATGAAGGAGAAGATGGAGGCTCTGAGCAGAGAGATAGCAGCTCTTTCAGACACAGTCAGAGCCACAGAGGAGGAGCTGAGAGCTGCAGACGTCTCATTCCTGCACAACTACAAGGCTGCAGTGGAAAGAGTCCAGCGCTGCCCCCTGCTGGAGGATCCACAGCTGCCCTCAGGAGCTCTGATAGACCAGGCCAAACATCTGGGCAACCTGGCCTTCAACATCTGGAGCAACATGGAGACCATGGTGACCTACACTCCTCTGGTTCTGGACCCAAACACGGCTGGTCCAGAACTCCATCTGTCTGAAGATCTGACCAATGGGAGGAGAGGAGAGAAACAGCAGCTTCCTGATAATCCAGAGAGATTTGATTATTACTACTGTTCTGTTCTGAGTTCTGAGGGTTTTAACTCAGGGAACCACAGCTGGGATGTTGATGTTGGAGACAGTGAAGGCTGGAGACTTGGTGTGATAGAAGAGTCTGTTCAGAGGAAGGGAAGCATAAAGTCTGGATGGTTGGTTATATGGTTCTATTCAGGTGAATGGTCAGCATATTCTCCTCCAGCTCCTTCCACTCGTCTCTCAGCCCAAAACAAGATCCAGAGGATCAGAGTGAATCTGGACTGGGACAGAGGAAAACTGTCCTTCTCTGATCTGGATACTAACACACACATACCATTTATATCTGGACAATTTCTACAGTAGTCCTTACCTATTTCAAAAACTGGCTTCAAACAGCACAGCTGCATGTGGCACCATCCGGCAAAATCGTGTGGGATTTCCCAAAACAATAGTGAACAACCTTCCAAGATCTGCACAGAGGGGAGAGATGCGGTGGATCAGAAAAGACGGACTCCTATTCGTCAAGTGGAAGGACACCAAGGAGGTGACGGTCTGCAGCACCTTCCACAAAGCTTTCAGTGGAGCAACTGTAAAGAGGAGAGTCAAAGAGGCAGGGCACTACGTAGTGAAAGATGTTCCCGTCCCTGACTCTGTGAAAGACTATAATAAATTCATGGGAGGAGTTGATCTGTCTGATGCCCTGATTCAATAATATGTCTTCAGCCAGACAGGAATTTCTTTGAGGACTACCACAAAAACGTGTAGTTTGTGGTCTTTTCGATTTTTGAACTTTTTTTTTTTTTTTTTTTTGGTGGTAATGGTGGTGGTGGATTTTAAAAATTGTTTATTTGTTTTTTTAAATTTTTCAAAAAGTATTTTTGACTGTTTTATCTTGTTTCAATAAAAGTTTTCTATTTGGAGTCAAAGAAAGAGCTTTCAGGTCATCATTATTATACATATTACACTGTGCATAATGGTACATTTTGCATATAAATGGGGTAAATGTCATGACCAATGGTTATATTATATGTAGAAAGTGTCATTAGATGGTAATAAGCTATTTAATTTTAACAAACCCCCAGTATTGATGTAAAAAAACACATTTGGCACAGTTTGGTGACATTTTTGGATAAATGTGCCAAAATGGCCTCTCCGCCTAAGAAATTTCTCACTAATACCATTCTAAAATAAATATGATTCATCTGATTGAGTCCAAATTTGGTATACTTTTACACAACATTTAGATTTAAAAGTCTGTACTACTTTTTTGTGCTATAAATAATATTTTGGTAGTGTTTTGCAATGTTTATTTCAAAGAAAATTTTGGCGAGGTCAAAAAATGCAAAATATTTTGTATTTGTCCCTAATATTTCAGGCAGGGTCAAAGCTACAATGGTGCTGACACCAGAAAACCATTCTATGACATCTTACCTTTACAGAGGTACCAAAAGTTTCTTATTAAATCTAATAGCTGTGAGGCTATAAGTGATTTACTTTTGTGCGTTTTTGTCAGGTGGAAATTTATTTATACCCCTTAGGGTGTAAGAAGTTTTTAAGAACTGAAGTTTGTGTTGGCACGTCATGGAACAGTACTGGGATAATATCAACTTCACAATCTGTTAAAATAAAAATTAAAACCAAAACCACACCAATTCTTTGTTTTTTTTTTTTTCTTAGTGTAAAACATGTTTCAATTTAACTTGGATGTTGAGAAATAAGCTGCTTAACATGACATTGATGTTGCTGGGTCCAAGCCAATAAAACAACATCTGTACAGAATAAACCCAGTTAAAAGAGTGTTGATGAACGGTGAGACAGACTACATATTTACAACATGGGTTTGCTAAGCGTAGCTCCAGCCCGTGGAGCGCCCCATGTCTGTTGGAGATGAAACCTGATGGCTCTCCTCGTTTTATAACAGATTTCCGAAAAGTTAATTCAGTTACTGTATCCACAATTCGTATCCACTTCCCCGTATAGAGGATTGTGTTGATACAATTGGCAATGCCAACTTTGTAAGTAAACTGGACCTGTTAAAAGGATACTGGCAGGTACCATTAACTGACCGTGCATCAGAGATCTCTGTATTTGTAACACCAGATCAGTTTTTGCAATATACAGTCATGGCATTTGGCATGTGTAATGCCCCAGCCACCTTTCAGCGGTTGGTTAACACTGTTCTGTCTGGGCTACCAAACTGTAATGCATATCTTGATGATCTCATTGTGTATACTTCTACCTGGGAAGAACACATAAAAATCTTAAAAGATGTGTTCACCCGGCTTACTGAAGCTTTGCTTACTGTAAACTTAGCAAAGTGTGACTTTGGTAAAGCAACTGTCACTTACCAAACCCCCAGTATTGATGGGGGTTTGGGGGTTCGATAATAACTTGGCATGGCCAGTTATTATCGAAACTTCTGTCCAAATTTTTCGACGGTAGCCCACCCTCTTACTACTCTGCTGAGCCCAAAAGTAGACTTTGTCTGGACTCCTGAATGTCAGCATGCTTTTGAAAGTATAAAATCTCTTTTGTCACATGCACCTGTGCTTTCTTCTCCAAACATGTCAAAGGCTTTCAAACTTGAAGTGGATGCTAGTGCTGTTGGAGCTGGTGCTGTGCTGTTACAGGAAGGTGGGGACGGAGCTGATCATTCCGTCTGTTATTTTTCCCGTAAATTTACACCTAGTCAACTCAATTACTTCATCATTGAGAAAGAAACTCTGGCCTTTCTACTTGCACTTCAACACTTTGAGGTTTACCTAGGGTCTATCCCTGTGCCAATCACAGTGTACACCGACCACAACCCTCTTGTTTTCCTTTCTCGGATGTACAACCATAACCAGAGACTCATGCGGTGGGCTTTACTGGTACAGGATTACCATCTTGATATCAAACATAAGAAGGGTGCAGACAACTTCTTAGCAGATGCTTTATCTAGAGTGTAACTTATGTAGTTGCCTTCGGTTGGAAACCCTTTTTGATTAGGATTTTTAGGGGGGAGGTGTTACGGCCAGTGGCCTTGTGTATGTTTTCTTTCCTTTTTGTACATCTGCAGCTACTAATCAAGTTGACTCCACTTGGATGTGGATGCAGCCCTGCCTTCCTGTGCCACTCCCTGAGGCCTACAGCAATTGGCTCATCAATTGCCAGATCCACCAATCCCTGAAGAGGCCTCCCCTTTAAAAACCAAGGACTTCCTGGGAGAAGGCGCGGCTGATCCTTTGTTAAGACAGCTTGCCACTTTGGGTGTTTGTTTGTTTTTTTTTTGACTGCTGTAAACTTGATAGCTTGCGTAACTCGCTTTGTCCCTGTGGGGGATTTTTGTATTTTGGCTACAGATTTGTAGTTTGTTTTTGATTAACCTGTATGGAAAGTCCATTTTTGTTTGGTTAAGATATTTGGTTTACAACCCTGATTGTTGTCTTAGTTAGTACAATTTTGTTGCAAGTCCCTACCTTTTGATTATTGTTAATTTTTACCATTTTATTTTATTTTTGTCAAAACCCAAACAATAAACTTCTAAATTGTTAAAACCTTACCACCCAGGTTTCTTTAATGTTACTTCCCTTTCCCCTGGCCGAGCCGGGTCGTATCATCCTGGTAGAGGGGAGTTCTTCCTCTCCACGGTCACTACATGCATTCCCTGTAAGAGCAACTGCTGTAAAGTCAACAACTCTAAACAAGTGATTTGCTGTTGGTCAGGAGGAGTAAATGCTGTAAGTAATGACTCCATACAATCTGCTGGGATTCCTTTGGTGCAAAATTGTTAAACAAATGTAATAATCCTAATGCATTGATAACTTGGATAAATAGTAATCTATGACTGAATTGAAACAACTTTTTGTAAAATGCCTTGAGAACAACATTCTTGTGAACCAACGTTACAAGTTTTGAAAGTTTTTGGTATCTACTTTTGGGGTTCTGAACATTTTGGAGTTTTTAACATTTTGGTGTCTACTTTTGGGGTTCTGAACCTTTTTGTATTGGTTGTTGGGTTTTTTGTCTTTTTTATATTATTGGTTGAGCTCAGTTTGAAAGGTAAATTTTATACATTGTCAATTCAAAACAAATGTCATCTCAATGCACTTTGAAATCATTTTAGTTCAATCACATGTTTTCCAATTGCTAGTAGTTAACAGTACAATAAGCTCAGTTGATGAAAGTTTAAAAAGTTTGTACCAAACGACACCCTGCAGATTGTATGGAGTCATAACTTACAGCATTCACCCCTCATGACCAACAGGGGCGACAGCGAATCGCTAGTGTTGAGTCGTTGACTTTACAGCAGTCCCTCATCCAGAGCATAAATGTAGTGACCGTGGAGAGAAAGAACTCCCCTCTACCAGGAAGAAACCTCCAGCAGAACCAGAACTGGGCTCAGTACCAGCAGCCATGACCGATGCACTTTTTGAAATAATTGCCCTTTTGTGCAAATTTATTGCCCCATTATTTCCTATGGTGGAACTCTCTAACTGATTTCAGTTACTAGAGTATCCACTCTAGTAACAGCCGTTTTTGAACTATTTCTGCTCTTTTATAAACAAAATTATGCTGTTCATACATATTTCACCGTACAGAAATATTTTATGCTTTAAAATGTAGCCACTAGTGTCTACTTTATGGAATTATTACTATCATTGCTACAGGATTTACTGTTTTCTGTTAAACTCCTCTGGAGTACAACCTTGTCACACTTTCTCCTATTCTTTCAATGTATTTTTTTCTTGTGCTCTGTTTTTATCTGTGTCTATGCATTCTGCTTGTCTACTTTTCTGTTTGCCTTCTGGTTCTACGGGTTTTACTATCTTTTAAGATCTTCTACAATCTTTAATCAATTTTATAAATTCATATATCAAACATTTCTACTTCTTCTGACCCTTTTTGCTTTTGGTTTTCCTCTGTTTTACTCCTTCAAATATTTCTGGTTTACTGTTTCCACTAATTTTTTATACTTATTACTGTTTCAAATAATTCAGGTTGCACACAAACTCTTGCTTCTGCTGAATTCTGCTATAATTTATATATTATATAATTTATACAGTATAATTCACTATTAATTCACTATTATACTATTAATATAGTATATTCACTATTCAATTGTTTCAACTATTTCTATGTTTCTATGCATTTAGCTTTTCTACTTTCCTGTATAGTCCTTTGATTCTACTGGTTTTACTGTCGGCAAAGGTCTTCTGCAAACTTTTATCAATTTTATCAATTCATATGTCAAACTTTTCTGCTTCTTGTGACCCTTTTTGCTTTTGGTTTTGCTCCTTTTTACTCCTTCAAAAATGTCTACTTTTTCTGCTTCCGCTAATTTAAGCTTTTTGCTGTTTCACTGTTAAATTGTTTCAACTATTTCTGGGTTTGCACTAATTTCCTCGTGTGCTAATTGTGCTCTTTCTCACGCTCTGTTTCACCTTTTGACTTTTTCAAATAATTTTTTTTTTATAAATTTATTCATTTCATTTAAAACAAAACAGATGCTATACATACAAAAAGAATATACAAAACACAAATCAAAAATAAAAATAAAATGAAAGGTAGCAGTAGAAGAATAAAATTCTTATTAATATCTGCCCATTCTAACAATAATAGTTTTCCATTAATAAAGCATTACAAAAAAGTGAAGAAAGAAAAAAAATAAATAAACATCAGCTCCTTCTTGTACAACAACTTTTATGATTGCACATTATACATTTGAATATACTTTCAACAACTTAACTTTTATCATTCTCTTAAATATATCTATCGAACCAGCATTTTTATAATCACTTTCCAGATTATTCCACAATCGTATACCTTGTACTGATGTACATCGGTCCTTCAAATTTGTCCGAATCTTAGGCTTTACAAACATTTCTATACCCTTAAGATTGTAGTTACTTGCTCTCTTAACGAAGTATAATTGCATATTAAGAGGTAATAAGCTTTTATGAGCTTTATACATAACCTGCAAAATATTGTAATCAACCAACTCATAAAATTTCAAGAATTTCAACTGACAAAATAAAGCATTTGACGGGTGATTATAATGTTTCCTGGTGATACATCTTATTGCTCGTTTCTGTAAAATATAGATGGGATTTGTAATTGTTTTACATGCTTTCCCCCAGACTTCAATACAGTAAGTCAGGTGTGGAGCAATTAGTGCATTATATAACATAAATAAAGCTTTGTCATGAAATAAATCCCTTACTTTGTACAATACTGCCATAGATTTGGCTATTTTTGTTTTTAAGTAATTTACATGGGGTTTCCATGTCAACTTTTCATCAATGATAACACCCAAGAACTTAACCTCATTAACCCTACAGAGCTCAACATCATCGACTTCAAAAGGAAGATCGATAACTTTTTTTTTTTTTACTAAATATCATGTAATTCGTCTTATTCAAATTTAATGTTAATTTATTTAATTTAAACCAAGTTTGTATCTTAATGAATTCTGTTTGTATCATCTCCATCATTTGTTCTATGTCTTTTCCTAAACAGAAAAAGGTAGTATCATCTGCAAATAACACACATTTAAGAAGCCCTGATACATTTACTAAATCATTCAGATATAAAAGAAACAACTTTGGCCCAAGTACAGAACCCTGAGGAACCCCACATGTAATGTTACAGAGTTCAGATCTTGCATCATTCACCTGCACGAACTGCTTCCTATTTTCCAAATAACTAGATACCCACTGTAAAGCTGTACCTTTTATACCATATCTATTTAACTTTTCCAGAAGAATGGTGTGGTTTATGGTGTCGAAGGCCTTCTTTAAATCAACAAAAACACTAACACAATACTGGTTTTGGTCAACAGCTTCTGTTATTTGTTCAATGAAGTCCATAATAGCCATTGATGTAGAATTTCCAGACTGAAAGCCATATTGACTTCTACTTAATAAATTGTGTTTATCAATAAATACATTTAATCTATTTACAAATAATTTTTCCAAAATCTTTGAAAACTGTGGTAACAAAGAAATTGGTCGATAATTTGCAAACAAACTTTTTTCTCCATTTTTATAGATAGGGATTACCTTGGCTATCTTCATACCGTCTGGAAATACACCATTTTGAAATGATAAATTACAGATATATGTAAATGGCTCAATGACATAATCCATTATATCCTTCACAACCCTCATATCCATGTTCACCCAGTCTTTTGATCTTTTGCTTGCAAGTTTGTTTACAATATTCTTTATTTCATTTTTGTCAGTTCCACCAAGAGAAATACTGTTAGTACAATCCGTGATTGTATGACTCAAATTTATATCTACTTTTGGTATTTTAGCTGCAAGGCTAGGACCAACATTCACAAAATAATGATTAAATTCATTTACAATGTTGTTCAGATCATGTATTTCATTGTCTTCCTTTACAAAGTGCTGTGGAATGCCTGCATATCCTTTATGGTTTTTCAGAACACCATTCATTAATTTCCATGTTGCCCTCATATCACCATTACTTCTTTTTAAAGAATCACTATAAAATTTCTTTTTATGCTGCCTTATAATAAGAACTAACTTGTTTTTATATTTCTTATATTTATCCTGGCCAATAAAACTGACTCAAAACATATTGTTACATTTATAAACTTAATGCACAGTTTAAATCTTTATCCAATGATATCAAGACCTACAAGAATCACATCCCACAATGCTACAGTAATTGATAATATTTTTACAAATATAACAAATACAGAGATAATGGCTGTTAAAGTCCCCACACAAAACGATTTTTTTATTACAACTCCCTTCAAAAACGTTTATAATTTTATCTGTGAAAAAATCTATATTTGATTCAGGTGATCGATATACACAACTTATAGTAATGTTTTTAGAAGTCTTATTTATTATCTTAATTGTTATTATTTCCATAATATTATCTATAGTCCATGACATATTATTGATGATTTTACATTTTATGTCATTATTAACTAATAGAGCAACTCCTCCTCCCCTTTTATTGCTCCTGTTTTTATAATATAACTCATACCCATCAATATGAATATTATCTATATTTGAATCATTAAGCCATGTCTCTGAAAGTGCTATTATTGAGAAAGTTTTGTTTAACTGTTGTAAATAATCTGTTATTTTTGATAAATTTGCATTTACACTTCTACAATTAAAGTGGATAATAGAGAAACCATATGTTGTATTAATATTCTGGAATTTGTCAATATCATAATATTCAGAATCTTTAACAACAGGAAAGAAATCTGGATTAATTACATCGTCCAAACTGTAAACATTTGTCTCTACATCTTCGTATAATGCCATATATAAGTATATTTCACATTGTCCGGTATATTATTAGATTATTAGTACTATTTCAATTTTTGTAAAGTTTGTCCTCTATAAATCATTTGAATGTTTCCAAGTCTTTGAGTTCTTGGACCATTTTAGCCTGTGTTCCCTCATTTTTCTTGATCCAGACGTTTCCATTTCGTGTCCATGTTGCAACTATTTTTTTTTGTTTTTTCAACAACCTTGCCTCCCGTGCAATAGCTCCATTTTTTTTGGTTAAATGTTCATTTATATAGACGTTTGTACCCTTCAGTTTTCTTGCCTGCATAATTAAGTTGTTCCTTGCTTTCCTACTAATGAATCTAATAACTATTACCGGTTTGAATTTATCTGATTTGGTGGGTAAAGTGTGACAGAATGAAATATCCTCATGTTTGATTTCAATGTTCTTGTCCTGCAGAAATGTTACAACCTGTTGTTCCAGAGTCCTCAGGTCTTCATGTGGGGAGTCCTCTGTAGTATGTACATTTGCCACTGCTTTTGCATAGGATTTGGGTTTTATTTCCAGTCCTGTGATTACTAAATCATCACGTCTAGAATATTGTTCCAGATCATCCACTCTTTGTTCCAACTTAGCTATTTGTTTATCTCTGTCACTTAAAAGAACTCTTAACTGTTTCACCTCCTCAATCAGACTAATGAGGAGTTCCTGCTGCTTAGATACTTTTGTCATTTCACTCCCCATAAAATTCAGTGATCTTTTAATTTCCTCAAGACTGTCTGGGTTCTCATTACATGAGTCTTTTCTTTGTCCGCGTCTACCTGGCCCCGGCATAACTCACGCACTCCTGAGCCGTCTCAGCGGCAGCTGTCCCAGCCGGGTTCGCGGCCTCCAAACACAACGCCGCGGGGCTCAGCTCACGATGTTCTCCACCACCAACAATCCTCCACACCACCGCAAATATACCAAATTTTGCAATGGACTGTAGGCCCTCAGGTTGATGCAGTTGATACGCCGAACGTAGCGGGATCTGATGAACCCTGGATGAAGTGCGAGGGTCGTGTATAGGCCTCCACCGTTTTCCCGTAACTTCCGGGATCCACTATGGCTAGCTCAGTAGCTAGCTGACTGGCCATGCAGGAAAATCCTGGTTTCTCCCGGTCCTTCCGTCTCCTCCTCCGCTCTGGTGGGCTCCGCCAAACGGAGGTCAGAACTCAGACGTATTAATCCGAAGCGAACCTCACGCAGCGGGAATCGCGGGCAGAGGCAGTTGATTCTTCAGGGCCTATACACGACCCTCGCACTTCATCCAGGGTTCATCAGATCCCGCTACGTTCGGCGTATCAACTGCATCAACCTGAGGGCCTACAGTCCGTTGCTTCCGATGTCGACCGAAGTTTCTCGCTAATATATCTTTAGTCCCCTCTACAGTCACCAACGTTTTGGTTGGACGAGCAGCAGTAAGATAGTATATGATGTGAGGACGTAAAAGCTAAAAAGCTAGTCTGATTAGCACAGACTAAAGCGGGAATAGTTTACAAAGACAACAAATAGCTGACCTTTGATAGAATCTGAGTCTATAACAGCAATTGCAGGGTGAACACAACGCCGCGAGGCGAGGCTCACGATGTTCTCCACCACCAACAATCCTCCACACCACCGCAAATATACCAAATTTTGCAATGGACTGTAGGCCCTCAGGTTGATGCAGTTGATACGCCGAACGTAGCGGGATCTGATGAACCCTGGATGAAGTGCGAGGGTCGTTCATGTTGCACACAAACTTCTGCTTCTTCAGCTGAACTCTGCAACACTTTTGCTAAGTTTCACTACTTAGCAAAGGATTTCTACAATGTATGACTAGCTTTCTTCTGCTTTTTTCCAATTTCTTACTCTTTGTTCTCAAGTTTCTTCTGCAAATATGCTTATTTGGCCCTTCATGTTATGTTTCACTTCTTCAAATTTTTCTGGTTGTGTACTAATTTCAGCTTCAGCTAATATATGCAGTTTGCTACGTTTCACTGATCAACTGTTTCAACTATTTCAACTATATCAATTTCTTCTGCTTTCTTCTACTTCTTAAGCTTTTCTCCACCTTTCATTGCATTTCTACAGCAGACATTCTGCAAATATGCTTTCTCACGGCTGTTTCGCTAGGAACAGCTATTTTTCTAGTCAGTGAGAATAATAATAATCTATAATATCATTAATTTTCCCAACGAACAGAAGAGGAACATGACTGACATGATGGTGATTGATAAGGAGAACCATCAGAACATCTGGAAAATAACATTATATTATATTGACACTTAACATTGTAGATTACCAATGAATGTATCCAAAACTGAATACATTATTCAGCAAACCAAAAATTTTTGACATTATCAGGGCTGCTATCAAGAAATGAAAAAACAAATCATGTTTGTTAGTTTCTAGTTTATATCTCATCATTCTATCCACTCACTGTTTATCTGTCTTCCTGGAGAATCTTCAATGTTAGAAAGTGAGAAAATGTGTCCAAAACCTGGGATTTTAATTATTGATAAATAAAACTGAGTTTAAACTTTTAATTCTTAGTGTCCAAAATGTGAAAACGTGGAAGTGGAACAAGTCAGATTGGAAGGAATATGGCTTTATTTGTTTTCAGCTATAACTTAGACATCAGGTGAATCAGGTGACATAAGGTAGCTTTAAACATATTGAGAAGTTAAAACAACAGCTTGTTAATTCACTTCAACTCTGTCAGAACATCAGACACCTTTTTTAATCAGAAATGTTTCATTAGCATATTGAGCTAATGGGATCCCTGCTCCAGAAAGGTGAAGGTCTCTGGACAGCTTGAAGGTAAACACCGACTGGCAGGAAGATGAACGCTGATGAGACATCCTACAACAAAGAGGCTGCACGAACAACAAGGATGGTCTAGGGCGGCAGTTTACCAACATGAAAACACATTGGAATATATTATGAATTAATTATGACATTTTTAAGTTATTTGCAACATTCTGACAAACAATAGTTCCTTTATATTCGGCACCATTTTATAGTAGTTTAATACAAAAATCATTGTTAGCTTACCTGCACCGTTTGAGCCACCTGCTTTCCTCCTGACCACATCGCAGCATAATTCCCACCAGCACATTTTCTTGAAGTCTCAGAAAAATCACAGAAAGACTATAAAAATAGCACAGGTCTCTCTTCTTCTGTATCAGAAAAAAGCAACTTATGTTAGGTCGCATGTAACAAAGCACAGCACATAGCGCTATAACACCCCGCTGCCAAGAGGCAGCACCATGCTACCGAGCCAAGTTGGGCCGGTGTAAACATGGTCACGTCGAAACAGAGCAAAGCCAAGCCAGGTTTTTGAAGTAGAGCTGGAGGAAAAGGGACATAATTCACAAATGCATCATCCAATTTGCAGTCATCAGACTCATACAAACCTGGTGGAAATCAAACTTTTTATGAGTCATGAGACTCATAAAAGGTTTGGTTTGCACCAGATTTTTATGAGTCATCAGACTCATAAAAAATCTTGTGCAAATCAGACTTTTTATGACTTTTGTAAAAGTGCAAACTTTTATGAAAGTCATAAAAAGTCATCAGACTTTCATAAAAAGTCTGATGACTATTACGTCACAGATTACTGCTAAATCTCTAAAGAACCCAATAGCATTACATTATAATTGGATTCCACTGTGCCCAATGGGTTAATCAAACAGCTCTATCTCCTCGCTACATGGCCCAATCTGCACCAGATTTTTTAACCTGAGTGAAGTTTACCCCCGCAGCTTCTTCAAATCAGACAAAATTGGTATCAAACGTTTGTGGTGTTTGTGCTTGTTTGTGCAGCAAAAATTTTAGTTTGTGCCGCTATCATTTTAAAGATATAAAGAAAGTTGGATTTCATAAAAGTTGAGGGGCTGGTTGACCTTTTGCCGTTTACACTTTCATTAATATCTTCAAAGCCAAAACTGCACAAAAAAAGTGTTTGCTGCACAAACCAGCACAAACGTAGCTGAGTTGATTGACACCCATTTTGTATGATTTGAAGAGGGTGCGGGGGTGGTTGACCTTGGATGACCTCTAGAAACATTTCTTTATATCTTTAAAATGATAGTGGCACAAACAAAAATCTTTGCTGCACAAACTACCACAAACGTAGCACAAACGTTTGACACCAATTGTGTATGATTTGAAAAAGGTGGGAGGGCCAACTTCACTCAGGTGATTTTTTTATGCATTGCCGGTGAAAACTGCTGAATGCATGTCAGCGCATTACTTGGCACATGAGCATGGTAGCAGGAGCAATGCTGAGCTGCGAGGGCCATTCAAGGTTGCCTGCAGCTTTAATTAGGTCTGAGCACCTAAGTGTTGCGAAGGCCTATTGTAATCGTGCTGTTTATTAGGTGCTCAGCGCTGCAAAGGCCTATTGTAATTAAAATGTTTATTAGGCCCGAGCAGCAAAGCGCTGTAAAGACCTATTCTAATCGTGCTGTTTATTAGTAGGCCCGAGCAGCAAAGCGCAGCAAAGGCCTATTGTTTTTCGAATGTTTATTTTTTTTATTTTTCTTCTGTAAAATGAATTGCCTTTTTGGGGGCTTTAACATATTAAAAAACTCACTAAAATTGGTGGGCCCATAGACCCTCGCAGCGCTTAGCTGCTCGGGCCTAATAATTTGCAGCACGATTACAATAGGCCTTCGCAGCGCTTAGCTGTTCGGGCCTAATTAAAGCTCCGGGGAGCCTCAAGCGGCCCGAGCAGCCAAGCGCCGCTCTGGCCTGTAGCCACCGCGGGGGATCCAGCACTGCCGCCCGCCTGCCACCGCGTACCCTGTCGCACAATTGAGGCACGCATGTGCCAGGCTGTTCACACCGATGACTTTGGCATATTTTCCTGGCAACACACCACAAATTTGGTGAGGATTGGTCGATGTAGAGAGGAGATATTGTTGATGGGATGATCTAGGGGTCGTTGTGGAGTAAAATCAAATTTCAATCCTGTTGGGCTTTTTAGCATTGAACAAAGGTCAAACAAATCAAGTTTGGTGCCAATAGGAAGATGAGTGTGTGTTTCAGAGTCAATTGTATGCGTATGGCGAAAGACAGCCAGTTGGCCACGCCCCATGGGTCAGAGTTCATCATAACAATTCATCATCAGGTCATGTTATGTCAGGTGGTAGAAAATAAATTCCTTATGTATTACTCAGTAAAAGAAAGACATACAGTAGAAAAACAGCTGAATTTCTGTCAAAGTGGGCGGAGCTAAGGTTACGTCATCATCTTACCATGAGAATGTAATGAGGGTTGGTCAGTAGTGAGACATAGGAAGTCTGAAGCAGCTGTGACCTTGTATGTGGATGTTTTGTCACTTTGATATTTTATGGCGAATAGTCAAATTTGGCACTTAGCCATGCCCATATGCTTTGACATACAAAGTTCCTGTGATAACTTTAGACCTTTAATGTCTGAACTCTCTGCTGACTGAGTTTGAAGTCTGTATCACAAACGCTGTAGGAGGAGTTCGATCAAATATGACGTCAATGAAAAACAGCAAACGGCGAATTTAATCAAAAATGGCCGACTTCCTGTTGGGTTTGGACCATGGCTCCAAGATACTTTTTTGTAGGTCTTTACAAAATACACAAGAGTACTAAGTTTCATAATTCTAGGTTAAAGAATGGCTTGGGGCTGATTATTTAAAATCTTCAAGGGGGCGCTGTTGAGACATTAGGCCACGCCCACCAAATATTGCACTGGATTCCTGTCCGGAGTTGGATAAGGATCCATCCCAGTGAGTTTGGTGCAGCTGGACTCACAATTGTGGAATTTAGAGCCAAACGTATTTGCATGGCGTGACAGGTCAATTTGCCACGCCTCTACGCTGACCTGCTGCATCCAAACCAAACGGGGTTGGACACCCTGACACACCAACATGTCTTCTGTCTGTGGACACAGTTTCATGTTGATTAGGTGAAAGGGGTCAGATAGTGAACGTTCGCAGTAAAACATGACACTTCCTGTTCTAAGGGGGTGTGGCTTAGGTAATCTCAAAATTTCACAACTGGGTGTTATAGGTCATCCAAAGGTGATCACACACAGAAGGTTTGGTGGCTCTGTGAGTTTCTTTGTAGGAGATATAACTGTTTATTATTTTATGGTGAGTCGATGAACTTTGACCCCTGGAACGACCCCATGCATGAGAACAGTCACGGTGCTCCTCCTGCTTGGTTACTTGCTGCTTATAGGGCCTTGGACAGTGTTAATAGTTGAGCATTGTTAATTGCTATGTTTAATGGTGCAGACAATTATTATTTCTGACATTGGCAATATGGGCAACCGCACAGGGCGTTATCTTTTTAGGGATGGCAGGAGAAAATTGAGAACAAAGAGTAAGAAATTGGAAAAAAAGCATAAGAAAGCTAGTCATACATTGTAGAAATCCTTTGCCAAGTAGTGAAACTTAGCAAAAGTGTTGCAGAATTCAGCTGAAGCAGAGGTTTGTGTGCAACATGAATTATTTGAAAAAGTCAAAAAGTGAAACAGATCGTAAGAAAGAGCACAATTAGCACACAAGGAAATTAGTGCAAACCCAGAAATAGTTGAAACAATTGAACAGTGAAACAGCAAACAGCTTAAATTAGCGGAATCAGAAAAACCAGAAATATTTGGACGAGTAAAACAGAGCAAAACCAAAAGCATAAAGGGTCAAAAGAAGCAGAACAGCTTGATATATGAATTGCTAAAATTGATAAAAGTTTGAGAAGACCTTTGCCGACAGTAAAACGAGTAGAACCAAAGGAATATACAGAAAAGTAGACAAGCAAAATGCATAGAAACATCGAAATAGTAAAAACAATTGAATAGTGAATATACTATATTAATATATTTAATAGTGAATTAATAGTGAATTATACTGTATAAATTATATAATATATAAATTATAGCAGAATTCAGCAGTAGCAGGAGTTTGTGTGCAATCTGAATTATTTGAAAAAGTCAAAAAGTGAAACAGAGTTTAAGAAAGAGCATAATTGAAACAACAGGGAATTAGTGCAATCCCAGGAATAGTTGAAACAATTGAATAGTGAAACAGTAATAAGTACAAAAAATTAGTGGAAACAGTAAACCAGAAATATTTGAAGGAGTAAAAGAGAGGAAAACCAAAAGCAAAAAGGATCAGAAGAAGTAGAAATGTTTGATATATGAATTGATAAAATTGATTAAAGATAGTAGAAGATCTTAAAAGATAGTAAAACCAGTAGAACCAGAAGGCAAACAGAAAAGTAGACAAGCAGAATGCATAGACACAGATAAACACAGAGCACAAGAAGAAAATACATTGAAAGAATAGGAGAAGTGTGACAAGGTTGTACTCCAGAGGAGTTTAACAGAAAACAGTAAATCCTGTTGCAATCATGGTAATAATTCCATAAAGTAGACACTAGTGGCTATATTTTAATGCATAAAATATTTCTCTAAGGTGAAATATGTATGAACAGCATAATTTTGTTTGTCCAACAGCAGAAAAGTTCAAAAACGGCAGTTCGCCGAATTCCACCATTCATTTCAATGGGCAAAATATTTGCACATAAGTGCAATTATTTCAAAAAGTGCAATAGTGAAGGTTACCAAAAGTCATAGCACCATTCTCCTGAAGGAGCTGAACGTTTTGATATATAAATTAGTACAATTAGTGAAAGATAGTGAAAGTAGTTAAGCGACAAAAAACGTACGGAAGACAGAATAATAATAATAATAATAATAATAAAGAAAAACAGAAACACTATAAGTGAGAATGCATGGAATGCATTCTCACTGACTAGAAAAATAGCTGTTCCTAGCGAAACAGCCGTGAGAATGCATATTTGCAGAATGACTGCTGCAGAAATGCAAGAAAAATGGAGAAAAGCTTAAGAAGTAGAAGATATCAGAAGAAATAGAAAATAGTTGGATCAGTTGAACAGTGAAACAAATCAAAAAGGAAAAATTTAGCAGAAGCGGAAGTCAGTACAAAACGAGAAATAGTTGAAACCGTTGGAAGAGTGAAACAGCAACATAGGAAAAAGAATAAAATAGAAGAAGTAGACATAGAAAAGAGTAGACAAGCTAAAAGATAGTAAAATCAACAGAAATAAGGCATGCAGAAAAGCAGACTAGTTAAAAAATAATGAAGCTATGA